>NC_077230.1:91115994-91217278 GCF_027887165.1 Monodelphis domestica | reverse complement strand
AGACCAGGTCATAAAAAAGTAATAGAAGTGAAATGGAAATTGACTACTTTTTACAACTATGGCTATGGGAGAATATACTAGCCAAACAAGGGATGAGTAGAGCAAAAAAGATAAAATATACAGTTTTGACCAAATGTATAAAATGTTAAAGTTTTTGCATGAATAAAATTAATAAAGGAATTAGAATATAAATGGTCATTGGAAAATTTTGCATCAAATAACATTGATAAAAGTCTGCCACCTGAAATATATACAGATTTATGCAAATAATATCAAGATTTATTATGTAAATGGATAAATGATCAAAGGACTTGAGTGAGGTTTTCAAAAAATATTGATAAACTATATGAAAGCATGTTCCAAATCACTTCCAGTAGAGAAGTGAAAATAATGTTCAAGTTTTACATCACTCCTTGCACATGAGTCAACATGAAAAAAAGGTTGGGAATAATACATGATGGTAGGGCTTTGAGAGCACAGATAAACGTCAGTGGAACTATGAAGTAAGCGGTCCAACCATTTTAGAGTTCAGCTTGAATTAAACCAATTCCAAAAAGTCTGTACCCAATGATTTGGCAATCCCATCACTAAACAATATATCAGAGAAAGTTGAAGAGAGAAAGAAAGGCTTAATACCTACTAAATGTTGAAAGTAGCCTTATTTTGTGCTAGCAAAGAACTATAAAAGAGAGCAGGTATCTATTGATTTACTGGAGAATGACAAAAATTATAACATGTGAATGTAATTAAATGTTGTATATTAAAAAATTATTAATCAGAGGGATTCAGAAAGACCTGTGAAGATTTGAATGAACTGATCTAAAGCTAAATAAATAGAACCAACAGATAAATATGTATATAGCTAGGACAGTGAAAATGCTTAAAGGAAGTAGAACTCTGAGTAAAGAAAAAAAAACCAAACCAACAACAGTGAAAGTCCTGGAGAAGAGGTAAAAAAATTGAGGACCAGAGACTTTCCCAAGGTTACATAGGCAGGAAGCATTGGAGGAAGAATTTCAACTCAGGTTTTCTGGCTCTAGAACTAGAATTTTTTCCATTATACCATATTGGAATCTAGTTACTTAGGCAGAGAATAGTCTAGAGGGAAAACAATCAAGCAAACATGTAGGACTTTCATCCAAGAAACTTGGTTTCTAGTCCATCTCTGCCACTAACTAAAAGACTTTGGACAAGTCCTTAACCTCTTTGTCATGTGTGTATGTGTGTATTTGTGAGTGTGTATGTGTGTGTGTGTGTGTGTGTGTGTGTGTGTGTGTGTGTGTGAGATAGAGAGAGAGAGAGAGAGAGAGAGAGAGAGGGGAGAGAGAGAGGGAGGGAGAGAAAGAGAGTGGGGAGAGGGGGGGAAGAGAAAGAGGGAGGGGGGGAGAGGAGGGGGGAAGAGAGAGAGGGAGGAGAAAGAGAAAGAGAGAAGGGGGGGGTATATAGAGAGATTCTTCATCCATTACATGACAATTAGAGTGCTTATGCTATCAACCAGAGGTTGGTGGGATGATGAGATAACATTTGTCAGTTTACGTTGAAAAATATCAGTGCTACCCATATGTCTATTATTCGTTGACTGACTCATTGAGGTTGAAAGGGAATGAATGAAACAGTTCTCTTAAATAAGTTTTGTGGCTTTCCATTAACTGGATTACCCTTGCCTTGAAGATCACAGATCACTGAGTGTAGAACATACTAGAATAAGAAATGGGAGAGAGTGGCTTAGTGGATCGAGAGCCCTAGAGACAGGAGGTCCTAGATTCAAATATGACCTCAGATACTTCCTAATTGTGTGACCCTGGGAAAGTCTCTTAAGCCCACTTGCTTAGCCCTTCCTGTTCATTTGCTTTGGAATTGATGCATGGTACCCACTCTGAGACAGAAGGCAAGGGTTTTAAAAAAAGAGAAATGGGAAAATGAGTGTGGGGAGCACATGGAGAACAGTTACGGGGACGTCTGTAAGCTTTTCATGGCTTTGAACATCTCCAAATAATTGTAGTGACTCTGACATTAATAGGATCATAGTATTGTGATTTAAAAGGGATCATCTAAATCTGCCCCTTTCGTTTTACAGAGGAGGAAACCAAGGCCCAGATAAATTAATGTCGAAGGAATGCATGAATGAATATGAGCTGGTCTAGGCTTTTCTCATTCTTTTTTCTATAACAAGTTCATGACAGACATTATGCCCAGTGGATTGAGTCCTGAGCTTCTAGCTCAAGTTGTGCCTCTGACATATACTAGCTCTGTGACAGACACTTTTGATGGCCTGGGCAAGTCTCCAAGATAAGCAGTGTTGGAGGAGCTGTTGATCTATGTTGGAGAAGGGAATTTTCACCCTGGGAACCGCCTACACAGATGAACAACTAGGTCTCTCTGTACCAAAAAAGTCACATTGCTAATAAGTGAGAGGGCTGGCACTAGAGCTTAGGATGGCCATTGCAGGTATTCTCCCACTATATTATAATATTCTTGAGTATTTGCCAATGCTAAGAGCGTAATTTCATGGCCTCACTCATGTAAAGGGACATTTCTTGGCTCAGTGAGGAAAAAAGGGACTTGTACCTCAGTGTGCTTCCCCAGAGCCCCTAAATCAGAATGGTATTGCTCTTGGAAAGAAGTGTTGCAAAGCCTATAGCATAAAGAACAAGCTACCCTGGGATGATCGAGTGCTTTTTGAACTAGAGATTCTAAAGTAACATCATTTAACTCCTATCCAGAAGCCTTTGAAGGAATTTAAGGAGGCCTGGAAAAGGGAGAGGGACTTACCCATGCAGTATTGTCTGGTGAGCAGGGAAGGTGGGGTTTGCAACTTGTATTGAAGCTGGAAGAAGGGTGGAGGAGCTCACTTGTAAAAATAGAAGAGGGCTTGGTAACAGAACACAATTGAACTCTGGGTTGGGTTTGTCCTCTCTCCAGATCCTTTCCCAAAGCTCAGTTCCCAGGAACAGGATGTCGAGAGGAGACCCGTTTCCTTCTACACTCAATTGTGCAACCCGTGGGTCTCCCTGTTTGGGGTGAGTAACCGTACCTTGACCTCGGTTGGATCTGGGGTCCAGATCAGGATGTAAGGGTGGGTGGAGTTCTATGGGATGCAGACCTGGATGCAGAGCAGGGGAGCCTTCTTCCCTCACTCTTCATCATTCTTGTTATTATTAGATCCCAGAAATACAATTTTTCTGACTGTCAGATTCTAATTTAGATGAGCCTCAGCAGGGCCATATTGCATTTTTAATGATATGTCATTTTTAGTTGAGATTTTACTTTCTAAATGATTATTTGTTCCCAGAAGCATACAGAATTCTTCTAAAATCTCTAAGTTCCCTGATTTAATTTGTGTGGATAGATGGAGGTAGTCATTCATGAAACCAACTTAGTCAGTCAACATTTCTTGGTGAGGAGGGAATGATTAGTTCAAGAAAGACAGTAATGTTTAGAGAGTCTATCTCAGAGTGGATCATGGAGATCTAGGTTCAAATCCTGTCTCATTTATAATTCAAGAGTTGTGAGGAAGTCACTTAATCAGTTAGTTCCAGGGAACTCCTTAGGATCCTAAATTCCAGCTAATCTATGTTACTTGCCAAGTTTCCATGCTGAGAATTCCTTAATTGATGAAATCATAGGCCAGACCAAATTTCCATAAAAAGCTATATTCAGGGTCCTGTTAGGGACCTGGGTTGGGTCTGGCTTGACTCAGTAAAGTCTGGGAATTCAGGGTTGAAACTGGGAAGTGTCTGAGGCCAGATTTGAACCTAGGACCTCCTGTCTCTAGGCCTGGCTCTCCATCCACTGAGCCACCCAGCTTCCCCAATGATCTTATTTTTAAATGATCTTATTGATGAAGAGATTTCAAGTCGGCACATGCGCTCATGCATATTTATGTATCCCATAGTCAAGTAGGAAGATGGTATGTAGACTGAGCGTTGGGTCTGGAGTCAGGAAGATCAGAGTTCAAATTCAACCTTAGACACTGGCTGTGTGATTCTGGGAAAGCCACTTGACATCCATTTACCTCAGTTTCCTCATCTGTAAGATGGGAATGATAATAATAGCACCTACTACCCAGGCTTGTTGTGAAGACCAAATGAGAATATATGTAAAACTTTAAATCACCATTATTTATTAATAACATTATTAGTAGAGTTATATAATATATGTTGTATATTATATTTCTTCTATAATGTTTATTATTTATATAACATTATTTATTATTATGTTTATTTCTGGCACCTCCTCAGTCCATCATTCCTACCCACAGCTCTTAGGAACACTAAAAAAGTAAGCGAGCTATCATTTCTGGCTGGGCTTGGTCCAATAAGGCTTCGTAGACAAGAGAAGAATGAGGGAGGGATCTGGAGTCAGAGGACCTGTGTTCAAATCCCATCTCAGATGCTCATTACTTTATGGGATCTTGAGCAAGAGACTTAATTTCATTGGGCTTCAGTTGTCTCCTTTGTTAAAAAAAAAGATGGTCTCTGAACTGGACTATTATTAGAGATGGATAAAATGTCTACAGGAAGGAAGCAGAGAAGTGGTTCAGAGGATTTCATATAATCGGTACTTAATAAATATTTGTTTAGTTATCATTGGCTGACTTGTTGAAATTATTGGCTTAAATGAAGAATTTGCATTAAGAGGATATTTGAGATATATAAGCTTTTGCCTTTACCTGCCCTATCCATAGTTTGGAGAATGGGCCATTAAGACAACAGGACTGAGGCTTCCTTGTCAAGTAGGAAGGAGACCATTGGATTATCTGTTCACACTACCATGCATTGCTCACCAACAGGCCATCGGGTCCCTTACCATCATGTTTGTGATTCAGTGGATCTATGCATTGGTTGACATAGGGGTTGCTGTCATCCTCTATTTCTACATTGGCCAAGTAAGCCCCGGCCTTCATCCTGGTAAGTGGGGGTACCCTTCTGCAACTATTTCTCTTCTGTCAAGGGTTCTTAATCTAGAATCTATGAACATGGCTTTTAAAAAAGCATTTCTTTTAATTAATTAATTCTTTTAATAATAAATAAATAATTCTTTTAATAATAAATTAATATAATATATTTGTACTATATATTTATAATATAATATAAATTATGTATAATCAAAATGATATTAATATATTTGTATAATCAATATAATAATAAATAATATAATAAAAATAAGATTATTTCCATCTATTTGATTTTTTGTAATCCTGTGTTTTATGTATTTAAATTTTAAATTTTAATAAATTTTAATAAAAATGTAAAAATATTCTGCTAAGTGGTGACTGCCAAAGGGACTTTGACAGAAAAGGTTAAGAGCATCTACTTTAACTTAGACATCCTTCATTAGAAAGGATCTGTGCATCATCAGACCATAAAATCTGCAAGAATAAGAGGAACAGAGGCATCTGGGTGGCTCAGTGGATGGAGCACCAGGCATGGAATGGGGAGTTCCTGGGTTCAAATCTGGCCTCAGACCCTTCCTAGCTGTGTGACCTTAGGAAAGTCACTGCCTACACCTTGCTGCTTTTCTGTCTTAGAATTGATATTAAGGCAGAAGATAAGGATTAAAAAAAAAGAAAAGAATAGGAGCCATATAAGAAAAAAAAGCAAGAAGACTGCAAGAAGTAAGAGCTCCAAGGAGGAATGTGAGCAAAGTAATGGACAGCCACTTTTACAGGCTTCCTAAGGAGGCAGGAACCAGCCCTCTTTCTTGGTTACTTGGGGTTTGCCAGACAAAATAAGTGTTAGTTCTGCTTTAGGAGGAGTCGGGTGCGAAGAGACAGCAAGGGATTGTGAAGAGAAGATTGGTTCCTGCAAGAGGCCAACAGCCCAGATTTCAGTTAGCAGTCTTATATATATATCATCTGATTTTATGCCCCAAACAAAAATGTTCTTCAAATTCAAATGGCCCCTTTCACCTGTCTCCAGGTGGCTGAGTCAGCAGGGCCCACCTGAGACCATGCAAGAAGTCCTTTGGCATTTATGGCTGAGCATGCTTCCCTCTAGAAACAAATTGGGGTCTAGAAACCCCAATTTCCAGAGAGCAGCATCAATTTGGACAAAATGCTGCCTTCTTGGACTCCCTATAAAAAATGGCATTAGCAGTTTCCTTTGGCATCTAAACTCTCTGACTAGCAACTGACTTGCTTAGTCTGCCATAGACTACTTGAAGGAGTTAGAAGATGTTAACATTGTATTAGGGGCACCATGGCAGCTCATTGGATAGAGTGCTGAGCCTGGAGTCAAGAAGACTCATGTTCATGAGTTCAAATCCAGCCTCAGATTCTCATTAGCTATGCTACCCTGGGCAAGTCACTTAACCCTGTTTACCTCAGTTTCCTCATCTCTGAAATGAGTTGGAGAAGGGAGTGGCTAGCCACTTCATTATCTTTGCCAAGAAATGCCCAAAGGGGAGCACAAAGAGTCAGATCTGACTGAAAAACTCCTGAATGCTGAGACGTATTGTGTATCTTGGGAGCACCCAAAGGGGCATAAAGACAGAAATAACACCCCACTCTTGGAGATCCCTCGTCTTTCCTTATCACACAGAGGGTGCGTCCTGTCACCAACCACCCAGACCTGCCCTGACTTGAGTTTCACTAGTATCTTCTATGATGAGCTCCATTTGACCCCAAGCTGAATTCTCCAAGTACTCACCCATCGCTGCTGCTGAAAGATTGTTATAAAAAAAAGAAGATATCGTGTAGGATAATTAGAGAAATTCAAACTAAAATAACTCTGAGATACCAATTCACATGCAACAGACTGGTTAACATGCTTAAACTCAGAGGAGTATCAGGACTTCCTCTGGGACCTCGGAGACTGGCAGTTCTGGACCTGAGGAGAGGATGTGCCAGCCAGTAGGTATTTAGCACTTTCCAGCAGTGATGGTGGACTCCTGAATACTGCTTCACTCACCTGTAGACTTGAGGTCTATAGGGATTCTGGGAATAGGAATGTTGGAGCACAACACAAGACACACTCTGAATTATTTTTGCAGCAGTGGGACTGATTTTAGATTTAGCTGGTGGTTGAACTAACCCTGTCTCATCTAGGACTCGTATCCTCCCCGAGACCAGCAGCAAGGGTGTGTGGTCTTTGACTATGGGATCAGTGTTGTCTTACCCCAAGGCTAACTGGCCCATTAAAAGCCTGCTAACTTGGCCTTGTTAGCACAATACCTAAGGAAACCTCCAGAAGAAAGACAGAGATTCCAAATTCAAAATGAAGTTATGGGGCCAAATACTAGGTCTTTTGGAGTATAATGATGATGTCATCACAATTATTTTTAATCAACTAGCGATGATATTAGTTGTTAAATAATAAAATAAAGTCTCATTGACTCAGAGAGCTTGTGGGGAGGAAGCTAATGAGAAGTGATGAGTGGTCTTATTAGAAAGTACTTTTTAGTGGAAATAAACTTTTGAATGTAAACAATAATTCAGCGTCACCAAATATATTTCACCTAGAACAAGTCATAGAGGACCTTCCTTTGTCTGTAGAGTGGTTTGTAATGATTATAACAATTATTTAGTATGTCAGTATTACTTCTAATGTTCCAAGAAGCTTTTTTTTTTTACTCAATTACTTTATTTTTTTATTTCCATCTTAGAATCAATACTGTGTATTGGTTCCAAGGCCGAAGAGCAGTAAGGAATAGGCAGTGGTGGTCAAGTGACTTGCCCAGGGTCACACAGCTAGAAAGTATCCGAGGCCAGATTTGAATCCAGTACCTTCTGTCTCTAGGCCTGGCTCTCAATCTACTGAGCTACCCAGCTGCCCCCCCCCCAATTACTTTAAATGTCCTGTTCCACCCCACTTCTCCCCACAGCAAACTTTATGTTAGTATTATATTATATATATATATATATATTATATTAGTATTCACTTAGAGAACCCTATTTTTTTAAAGATAGTTCAAAGGTCAACTTTAGCCCAGGTGCCTTTAAAAGGATCATGATTTGGCAAAGTCATAATAAACAAAAGTTTATTGTATCTTAAACTTATCCAACAGGTTTATTCCAAAGACCTTAACACACAAACAAAGATCTTTATGGTCATGCATGTTCCTGCCAAATTCTGAAATCAATTCATTTCCACTTTAAGCAAAATTACTTTGCAGGCATCAAAAATGATACCAGTAAAAGAGATACTGTAATGTATTTTAAAGGGTCAACATGAAGCAAATAGTTATCATAAGCTGAGCTTGGCCAGCTAGCTTTCTTCCTGCCCAGATATTGGACATTAGTTGGATAACATCAAGACCATCCAAATAATTCATGTTAATGTCAGCCACACTCCAGACTCCAGCTTTAGTGTGAGAATGAATGAATGAATGAATGAATGAAGACATTTATAATCCAGGCCCTGAGAATGCAAGCACAAAAGTGAGATAGTACCTGCCTGTGATGGCCGGGGGGGGGGGGGGGGGGGGGATTATAGTCTGGAGAGCCTTGAAGATGGTGATGTGATCCATAGAGAAGAAGGTTGATCTCCCCTTCTAGAAAGGGAGATTTTATTACTATACCCAAAGTAGGAGGGATAAAGGTAACATGTAGACGGAGAAAAATGGCATAATGTGGGCACAAATTCCACCATAGTAATCTCCAAAAGATTGTTTTGTAAAGAATTTGTAAAAACTATCAATTGTACATTCCTCAGTTTCTTGCTTCTCTCCCTACCACACATTCTTCATTTTCATAAATCTTTAAAGATACCATGAGTGCACATGCTTGTGCGCGCACACACACACACAGGCACACATACCTTTTTGTGTTCAAAAAATAATTATGCGATACACACTTTCTTTGACTTCTGAGTTATTGAGCTATTGAGTTAAAGTTTACAGGAAAATTTGCAGAAATTTCTTAACATTTACTAAATCCTGTCATCTACTTGTAACACATAGTAGGTGCTTAATGAACGTCAGCTGACCAAATTGTAAAAGAGATTAAAGTGATGTGAATTGTTTTGACAAATTGGGAGGACTTTTATCAAAACTATGTTTGAATCTGTCTCTGTCTGTCTGTCTGACTCCACAGGAGCTGCTGCCAATTATAGCCTTTTCCGATGGATAAAGTCCCTTCTGATACCTTCATTCAGGTTGGTGTCAAATTTCAGTATTTGCGCCATGGGTAGATGACATGCTTGGGCTCTGGGATGTGGTGAAACTGCCCTAAAGCAAGCTTGGCTTGGATGTGGATCAGGAAGAGGGCGTTTGGCCTTTGTACGCCTATGGAGGGATTCAGGTTCTTTTTCTCACTTTACTTCCTTCTGTCTTCCTTCTTCCACTTTTTGTTTTGCTCTGTTTTGTTTTTGCCTTGGCAAACCCAATGGACTACCATGCTTCCCAGTCCAAGAACAGGGCTAGAGCTGCCAATGACTCTCTCCTCAATGGCCGCCATCTTGAGACTCCTAGAGTGATTGAAAAAAAAATACACAAACTAATAAATAAAACCTTACAGGACAACTAGTTTAGCCCCTTCGTTTTTTTCTTTTTGAGACTGGAGTCTCTCTATCTTGCCCAGACTGGACGTTCATGGATGACTCCCAGGCCCAGGCCCATTGCTGATTGAAATGGAAGTCTTTAACCTGGCCTGGGCCAGTTTGCTCCTCCTTTGGCAGTCTGATAACCTCCCCTCCTCCTGCTTCCCCCCTGCTCTTGGTTGCTCACCATGCTGGTGTTAGACTGACTGGGGACACCGGATTTTCTTTAGCCCTCCTGCAGCTCAGAACCCCCAGACTCCATTGATCCACCAGCCGCAGCAGAGACTACAAACGTGGGCCCCTACCCCCACCTGCCTTCATTTTATAAACTGGGAAACCAAGTCCTAGAGACACCAAGAGGCTGGCCCGTGGTCACATAGTTCCTATCAATCATCAAGAAAAAAGCTTTCCTGAAGCATCTCTGTACACATGAAGGATTTTAAGCAATATTTATTTTTTAAATTAATTTTTGAGTATTTTTCCATGGTTATATGATTCATATTCTTTCCCTCCCCTCTTCCCTCTCCCCTCCCATAGCCAACGAGCAATTCAGCTGTTAAGCAGCATTATTGAACTCCATCCAGTTGCATGTGGGTCTGTGCTGACTGATTTATTGAGAGTGACTCAGAGAAAGACTCTGCCCTTTGAATATTTATAGTTCAAAATATACTAAAATGGGTCAATAAATAGAAATCCAGGCCTAGAGATGGGACGTCCTGTGTTCAGATCTGGCCCCAGATACTTCCCATCTGTGTGACCCTAGGCAAGTCACTTACCCCGTTTGCCTAGCCACTTCTGCTCTTCTGCTTTGGAACTGATACTTACTTTGTATCCATTCTAAGACAGAAGGCAAGAGTTTTAAATGAAATCAAATAAAACACACTAGCAAGGACACCCTTGGGCAGCCAATCAACCAATCACTAAATATTTAGTAGTACTTATGTTTCTGGCACTGCTCCAAGTTCTGGAGATAGAAAGCAAAACCAAAAAACATATCCAGCCCTCTTCTGATGTAAAGATTCTTGACCTAGAGTTTGTGAATTTTGAAGAATATATTTTGATACCCATATTTAATACAATTGATTTCCTTTGCATTTTATTATTCTACGTGTTTTATTTTATTCATTTTAAGAACCTTATTCTGAGCAACAGCCCAGAGGCTTCACCCTTTTGCCCTAATGGTCAATGACAAAGAAAAGTTGAAGATTCGATTGTCTAATGGGACAGGAAATAGAGTCAGCACAGACAAAGCAGGAGGCCAAACCAGAGAGAGAGAGAGAGGTCTTCTGTCCTCAGGTCCCCGGTAACTGTCCAAGGTAGGCAGGCAGCAAGTGCAGAACGGAAGCCCTTCATTGCCCACAGAGGGCCCATGGCCAGAGCAGGCTGGACAAGGAGAAGGAGCCAGCATTTTTTCTGGCCCATTTGGTTTGTTCCAAACCTTTTTAATTTGAGGTAATCAAAATGATTGAGTTTACATTTTGTGATTTTTTCTGGCTCTTGCTTGGGTTTGAAGTCTTTCCCTTCCCAAAGGTCTGACAGGTATCTCTTCTGTGTTCTCCAGTTTCCTTCTTTCTGTTCAGGGCATTCACCATTCTGAGTTTATCTTAACGTAGGGTGTGAGGTGTTGGTCCATTTGGGAAGACTCACGGAGAGGCGAGCTTTCAGGCGTCTTCTGTGATCCTTTCATCCTTCCTTCCTCCCCAAAGAGGAAGGTGCCACAGCGCCCTTCGGGGACCCTGGAGCCCCTTCTCCCTTTCCTTGATGCGGTGGGAAGCCAAGGCTGCAAAGCAGAACCTGACCAGGTGTTTTAGCCACTTGGGTCCGACTGCTCAATCCTATCTCTTGGAAGCTGGGATATTAACGAGAAAAGGAGGGATTGTGGTTGTTGCAGAGGGCAGGATAGAACTGGAGACGCGGATAAAGGAGGGACGGATGTGTGACGCTAAATCACTATTTTGGCTGTCTGACAATAGAGAGCTGAGTCTCTCTTCCTATCTGAAGCACAGTGAACATGAAATACCAACATAAAAAGACTTCCGCCCACCCTCTTCCAAATCTTAGCTGGTTAGCTGGGGGGAGATAACACTGGATGCACTCGGAGTGCATTGTGGGTAGAGATGAGGGAGGAAGCATGGGGAGAGCCTCTGACTTTATCTGATTTCCTGGGATCAGTTTCAGTCACTCGTAGTTTTGAAACTCAAGCTTAACTCCTTTCAGTTTCACCTGGGTTTTGTATCGAACATCTCCCTCATGATGACCCAGAAAAGCAGCATTTGATGGGATGGGATTGTTCTTAGAAATAATGGCTTTTGTTGTTTGATTGTTTCCGTTGTGGCTGACTCTCGGGACCCCGTTTGGGTCTTTCCTGGCAAGGATACTGGAGTGGTTGGTCATTCCTTCTCTAGATCATTTTACAGATGAGGAAACAGAGGCAAGCACAATTAAATGACGTGCCCAGGGTCACAGCGCTAGTAAATGTAGGAGGCTGGATTTGAACTCGGGTCTTCCTGACTGTACGCCTATGCTACCTAGCTGCCCTACTTATAGTCAACAGAGAACTCAGCATTAGGTCCAAGGGACCTTCCATTCCAGCCATGTACTAAAATAAAGACCCTGCCATGCTCACACCAGTCTCCTGGCTTTTCCGGACCTGCCCTGGAATTGCTTTTTTGGGTGTGTATGCAGGAAGGTAAGAGGACCAAAAAGAGGACTGTGCATAAGTAGAAGCTGGTCGCTTTGATGACCTCAGATCCATGTTCTCTCGTTCAGTCAATGCTTTGGGAGCTTTCAAGCTTCCTCTGAGCCGAGCCTTGGCTGCTCCATCCCAGAGTGATTGGCCGACCCTCCCATGGCTTCAGGAGGCTCCCAGGCTGGACACCACTTATCTCTGGGGACCTTTAGTTCTCTTCAGGAGCTCGCAGGGAGGATCACCATCTTTTTTTTGGGGGGGGGGAAACACCATTAAAGGGAGGCCAGCCTCTCTCGTGTTCTTAAGAGCTGTGCAGATGAGATTTCTTAAGCTTTTTTTCTTTTAACTAGTAAGGTGTATTATTTCTAGAAATTCAACAGAATATGATGCTTTCCTGTTGAGCTGGGCTGTGTGTGTGTGTGTGTGTGTGTGTGTGTGTGTGTCCTCTCTCTATTGGCTGGTACGACCTTTATTGCCAATCTGTAACTTTACTTGTGCTGATCCCGTGTTTCTAAGAAAGAGTTTACTCATCCTCCAGCTCCCCTGAACCTTCCATGTAGATGTATTATCAATAGAGGGCCATGGTGCCCCAGACACAGGGGAAGCTACTTCGAGGGGCACCTGTTTGTCATTTGATGCTTTCTTTTCAAGTGTTATAGATCTAGAATCACACATTTTCCATTTAATTTAATCAAACATAAATACCCATTAGGAGGGTAAATACCTCAGCATCACCAGCTAGAGAAGTGGGGAATTCTTATAGAACAAGTTTTGGAAGAAAGAAGGAAGGAAGGAAGGAAGGAAGGGAGGAAAAGGAAGGAAGGAAGGAAATAAGGAAGGAAGGAAGGAAGGAAGGAAGGAAGGAAGGAAGGAAGGAAGGAAGGAAGGAAGGAAACAAACAAACAAACAAACAAACAAGTATTTATTAAACTCCTTTTAGAGGTGGTTCAATGGCTCAGTGGACAGAGTGCTGGACCTGGAGTCAGGAAGACCCAAATTCAGATCCGACCTCAGACACTTACTAGCTGTGAGACCCTGGGCAGATCATTTATTTAACTTTGGTTACCTTAATCCACTGGAGGAAGAAATGGCAAACCACTCCAGTGTCTTTGCCAAGAGAACCCCATGGGCATCACTAGTGTGTTAAGGGCCACAGAGTCACAAAGAATCAGATGGGACTAAACAACACTTTTCCCCAGGCACGGTGCTAAGAGCTTTGCAGATATTCTCTCATTTGATTCTCAAACAACTCTGGAGGCTAGGTGCTATTATCCTTACCATTTTACAGTTGAGGAAACTGAGGCAGAGTAAGTAACTAGCCTAGAGTCACACAGCTGGTATGGTCTTATGAAACTTTAAAAATTATTCCACCCTACTCAGACAGTACTTTAGGGGAAGATAAAGTTGTAAACTCCTGATTGAACAGTGAAGATACTTAACTCATACCTTATAGTGAAGCTAGAACTTTAAGCTAAGTCTATTTTTAGATCTAATACAAAAAGGTGTTAAGTACTTGTAAAGGTTAAATTAATCACAATAAGGTCAAGTAACTAACAAAAGGTTAGTAACAAAAGTAACTAAAAGTAACTAAAAAAAGTAACTAACAAGTGAACTTAACAAAGAGGTGTGAAGTAACTCAAAAGATATAATCTAATCAAAGAAGATGAGAACTAAAGAGTGGACAGTCCTGGAGAAAAGTGTCTGTTGTGATTAGTAGATGTAAAAATTTAGGGGAGGTGACACAAGAGAAAATTTCTTTAAAAGAAGGTCTAGAAAAGGCAGTGAAGTCAGTTCAGTCAGTTGAGAGGAGGAACTGAGCCTGGAGGAGCTCCTCAGAAAGCTTCCTTAAGATGGTCTCGTGGTGAGTGATAAGACTGACTCCCTCTCCCTTGGGCTCAGGGAGTCCACTTTGGCCAAGGCCTTTAGCTACTGCCTGACAGCCTGAGCTGGAGCAGTTTAAATTAACTCTTTTCTCTCTCTCTCTCTCTCTCTCTCTCTCTCTCTCTCTCTCTCTCTCTTCTCCTTAATTTCTTCTCCCTGTATTAATTAAATCACCATAATTTCCAGATGACTTGGATATTTTATTATTTGGGATTTTCCCTGACAACCAATTAATTTAGATTTTCAAGTCACAACGCTAAAATTATCTTACAGTCTTTGGCTGGATTTGAACTTGGGTCTTCTGGACTCCAAGCCCAGCATCAAATACTACCATGAATGCCCAAGATACAATCTAATATCTTTAGAATTAATTTTGCTTTATCAGCTTATCCTAACCCCAATCTATAGAGAAGTCTGGAGATTTTATTAAAACGTCCTCAGTGAGACATTAGAACTTTTGACTGTTTTTAAACAAAAGGCTTCAGGGAATCTTGGTGTTAAAAGACCCCTTACCTTTTCATTCAGCTCTTTTTTGTTGATTTATTCTTTTATATTCACAAGGATTTGTTGACATCTTTGTTGATTTATTCTTCATATTAATAAGGATTTGTTGATATTGTTGCACTTTTTTGTTGATTTATTCTTCATAGTAACAAGGATTGGTTGATATTGCATTTTTTGTAGATTTATTCTTTATATTCACAAGGATTGGTTGATATCTGCGTTTTTTGTTGATGTATTCTTTAAATCCACAAGCAATTATGAAATAGCTACCCACTGGGCTCCGAAGGCCAAATCAGCCCTGGCATTGGTATCATCTACAGAGTACATGCTTCCGCTTTGCTTCGATTCTCCCAGGCGATCTCATTTGATTCCAGCTCAGAAGGCCGATGGAATGAGTGAGGAGTCAGTCCTGTCCCCATTTTACAGCGGGACAAACAGTGGGTTCTGAGATGAAGTGCTTGGCCTGGGTGACCAGCACAAGCCCAAAGAAGCCAAGCTGGGACAGGAACCCTGGGCTTCCCATTCTCCCCAATGGACCACCCTCCCCCTTTCCCCTAGGGACGGTCTCCGTGACGGTTCCCTTGCACGCTAATCACAGAGAAGACATGGCTTTTTCTGGCCTGTGTGAGTACCTTGCTCTTCCTTTCTTCTGCGATGGAAAGACCTCTGTCTGGATTCTCTCTAATCAAAAGGATGCAGTTTTCCCTCTTTTTTTTCTCTCCAGTAAAAGGCAAATAGCTCTGCTCTGTGTTCTTTCCTGCCAGGAGCTGCCAGATGGGTGGAAGCTGATTTCTCCGTACAATAATAGCCCTCCTTTAAATATTGTCCTAGAAATACCTGGAGATGACAGGCAGCCTGAGATACCGAGTTCCCAGATATGATCTGAGAAACAACCCGAATCTCAGAATGGACCACAACGGTTATTTTTTTTATTTTTTAATTTTTTTAAACCCTTACCTTCAGTTTGGGGATCAATACTGTGTATTGACTCTGAGGCAGAAGAGTGGAAAGGGCTAGGCAGTGGGGAGTCAAGTGACTTGCCCAGGGTCACTCAGCTGGGAAGTGTCTAAGGTCAGATTTGAACCCAGGACCTCCTGGACCACAACATAAATTTTTTTTTTTATACCACAACACAGGTTTTTTAAGATGAGGTTTTGTGACCGACTGCTAGCACTTTGAGGGGGCAGCGAGGTAAATGACTCCCCTATCCAGTAAGGAAGCTGCCCTCTCCCTTGGGAGGTTTTGGCAAGGACTCCCATTTTAGAAACTAGGCCTTTAGGTGACTGGCTCTGGTCCCTGAGATTTTTCTTTGCTATTTTCCCTGACTGACTGTGCGCTTCTGTGATTCTCTCCCTGAAGGAGGCTCCAGGCCCCTCAGGAACAGATTATTTTGACGCCGTCCCTGGCCAAGGTTGACATGGAGATGATGCAGCTCACCAAGGAGAACACGGACTTTGCCTCTCGGGACCGGTACCACCATTCCTCCCTCGTAAGCAGGGAAGAGCTGATAAATCAGTTCTAGTGGCTGCCAGGGAAGGAAGCCTTTATTTCCAGGAAGCTTCCCTATGGGTGTAGTGGACCTCCGCCCTAAAACTATGGCGGCCCTGGCCCCATTCAATGGGAAAATGCACCCCAGCTTTCCATTGATAAGAACAGGGACCACTGCAGGAACAATGGGAGAAATCTGGATTCTGGAGAGCTGCCTGCCAACGGAAGTCAACAGAATGAAGGGCTCTAAGAGCTTACCCAGAGGCCGGAGCAGATTTTCCTGGCTTTCTTTTTTCCAGTGGCTGCCTTTTAAATTAAAATGTTTAAAGACCAGGCATTATCGTATGGTTTCTGCCATCTGAAAACATTTCTGCCTCCGGCCCTCAGGGCCTTGGCAGAGGTGCTATGGAGCGAGTGAGGTGAGCGAGCCTGGCCAGGCTGGATTCTCCGGGGAGCCTGGCAATGTCATTGGCCTCCTGGAGGGAGTCCAGAGTTCCGGCTCTAGGGATAAGGTCGGAGGGATGAAGGGAGGAAAAGAGGAAGGAGGGATAGACCGTGGCCACGGCTTCCAAAGGCTCACAGTATTAAGCAGTTGTAAGAATGTAAACTTTTAGGTTTTATACTAAATAGGAGAATTCTATAGTAAAATTGTGGTCGCCAATTTAAAGATGATAGAACTTAGCGTCATTAGTAGCTTTATTTACAAAGAGGTGGAAAGAGTGGAAATGGGAACATGTCAGAAGAAGGTGGGGAATTATCTCATCTAACCACCGAAGTGCTGCTCCGGTGCAAGGCTTGATAATCTTCAGCCAGAGGGACCAGGTGGTGTCCTTAGCAAGGGTTCCACCACGTCAGCCTCCTCCAGGAAAGGAAGGTCTCTCTGGAACCAATCTCTCCAAAAACTAAGGCCCTGGGTTCAAATTCCACTTCTGATGAGTACTACCTGTGTGACATTGCACAGGTTATTCACCTTCTGTAGGCCTCAGTTTTATCAGCTACAGGATGAGGGTTAACTGGATGGCCCTTCCGACTCCAGATCGCTGATCCTCTGAGGAATGCTTACACGATCATCTCTTAAAACTTTCCTATTGTCAATATAATTTCCTCTTCCCCGTGTGGCCGCCGTCCTCAGGGATTGCTCCGTCTCCTTGGAGAGGAGCAGCTTGAAGAAAGTGGCTGGCTTCTCAGCACACACATAGACTGTGAGCAGCCGAGAGACTGGCCCCACTCCGTGAGGAGGCTGGGCAAGATGATTCTCCGCGTCCTTCTCAGATATAATATGCCTTGGTCCGGCGGTCTGTGGTGCCTTGTCACATTCTGCAGGAGTGGATAGAGTGAGATTCCCCGGAGATTTGGAAGCCGCCCGGCACACGACCCATCAGGCTTCTGGATTGCAAGAATCACCAAGTATCTAGAATATGCATCCATGCTTACATACAGAAACATACATGCATCTAGAATGTGCTTTTCAGAAGAGAGACATCTCTCCCAATATAGATACAACAGATAGCACGTCTTCTTTATAGGGTAGAGAATATATCTTCCTGGTAAGATATGTGTCTTCCTCAAATGTATGTTTGATACGTGGAAATATGAGTCTACGTGAGCACGCATGTATATTCTAGAGAACTGGCACGCCTGCTACCCATGCTCTCAACCCAGGAGTCTGACAGCCCCGGAGCCCCCAGATAGCTCCTTACCATCCACTATCTAGATGTGTTTCTGTGTGTAGATATGCATGCGTGCACACCCACATACATGCACATTGTGTGTATGCATACATGTGCTCACGTGTGCGTAAATGTATGTTTATGTGAGAGTGTGTGTATACATATGAAGGCTTATGTGTGTGTGTATATACACATCTGCACATATATACACATATATAAATCTAAAGATAAATAAATGAATATAGGAGAGAGAAGAGCAGGAAAGCAACAAAGAATGAAAACAAGACATTCAATGACTTAACTCTTCCCTTTCCCACCCGTGACTAAACAGTTTTCCCATTTGGTTTCCCCCTATTGTTAAGGGAGGGGTGGCAGGAAAGACAGACAGAAGAGCCTGAACAAAGTTCCCAGGGGACGGAGTCACGGCAACTCAGTATTTATTGAGCCACTGCTATATACAGAGACTATACTAGCTGCTGTTTGAAGAAACACATGAAAATTGTAAAATAAAGCCTACCCTTTTCCCTTAGGAACTTAGAATCAGTCAGAGAAGACACCATTGGTGTAGCAAAGCCCTGGAGCCCTGGGTTCAGGTCCTGCCTCTGTCACATACTAGCTGTGTGACCTTGGGCAAGTCACTTGGTGTTCCAGGTAACTCTAAGACTGTAAGTTATGAGTTGCTGCTATGCATTAGGGCAGGGGTCCCCACACTTTGTACACAGGGGGCCAGTTCATTGTCCCTCAGATCTTTGGAGGGCCGGACTATAAAAACCTAACCCTAACCCTAACCAGGCAGCAGTATACACAGTGCAGAATCTCCTCCCCCAGATCACTGCTCACCATGCTGACGTCTTCCATTGTGCAGCCACATAATCCTTTGTGTGGTGCCTCCTTCTAAGGCGCTATGCAAAGGATTATGTCACCAGAAGTAGTACTGTAGTGAGAGACGCTGTGCTTTGCATCACTGCCACATACAGTGCTCCTCTCACTGAGCACCAATGAAAGAGGTGCCCCTTCTGGAAGTGCAGTGGGGGCCGGATACATGGGCTCAGGGGACCCCTGCATTATAGGAGAATGGTCTTAGGGGTCATCTAGTCCAACCCCATCCTATTATAGATGAGGACACTGAGATCCAGAGAGACCAGTGACTTGTCCAGTTTGCCCAAATGATTTGAACAACTAGGATTTGAATGCAAGTCCTCTACCAGTGGTCTTTCCATAATTCCAATCAAGAAGGGAGGTTGTCCCTCTATGCTGAAGAAATTGTGTAGAATTCCCCCTTTCCAAACCTCTGCCACCATCTCTACCTAAGAAAACACCTCACACACTTATACACACAATTACTCAAAAATATAACAAAATAAATATGAACACGTTCAAAAATTATATAGCACAAATTGAGCACTATTTAATATTAAATACATCAAAGAGCAAAGTAAGCTTAATCTAGGATACTTCCTGAAAATGCTTCATTTAAAGATAAGATTTTGGTGGGGTTTATTTATTGATATTGATGTTTTCCTTCTTATCTTCTTTCTCCTCCTCCTCTCCTTCCTCCTTCTCTTCCTCCATTTTTTCTCTCTCACTCATTGTCACCCCTTCTCGGTGAGCCTCCATGAGATTCTATACTATAATTTCATCAAGACAATATCCCCCCCAGTGTGACATGGTGAAAGACCACTAACAGAGATCTAAGTTCAATTCCCAGCTCTGCCACTTATTAGTTGTATACTATTGGCCAAGTAAAATCTTACTTATTCACAGTTTTAGGCAAGTACAGGCAAGCAAAATCAATGCATTTAAGGAAATCCTTTCCTTCCTTCCTTCCTTCCTTCCTTCCTTCCTTCCTTCCTTCCTTCCTTCCTTCCTTCCTTCCTTCCTTCCTTCCTTCCTTCCTTCCTTCCTTCCTTCCTTCCTTCCTACTTTCCTTCCTCCCTTCCTCCCGTCCTCGCTTCCTCGCTTCCTCCCTCCCTCCCTTCCTTCCTCCCTCCCTCCCTCCCTTCCTTCCTTCCTCGCTTCCTCCCTCCCTCCCTCCCTTCCTCCCTCCCTCCCTCCCTCCCTTCCTTCCTTCCTTCCTCCCTTCCTTCCTTCCTTCCTTCCTTCCTTCCTTCCTTCCTTCCTTCCTTCCTTCCTTCCTTCCTTCCTTCCTTCCTTCCTTCCTTCCTTCCTTCCTTCCTTCCTTCCTTCCTTCTTTCCTTCCTCCCTCCCTTCCTCCCTCCCTCCCTCCCTGTGTAGTTTTACTTCCTGTGATAGAAGCAGGCAATGGGCAGTAAGGGGCAGTAAGAGGAATGGGACCCTCATCCTCTGAAATCTCGCATTTCTCGCTGGTTAGTGCTGGTCAAACATCAACAGCAAACTCTGTCATGTCATCAGTAGTCAAGCGTGAAATGCAGATTGACCAGTTGCCCATCCTGTATCATCAGCCACTAGTCCTGGTTCAGTAGTAGACCATGTTGTTCTGAACTGTTAGGCCCAGGCTGTATCTCCCAACCTCCACGTTCCCTTTCCAGAAGGGATGGGAAGCCTCTCCCACATCCAAATGATGACCGGTGGACAACAGAGGGACTATGGGCCTTGCATCCTAAGGGCTCTGGCATTCCAGGAGAATCCCCCAAACCTGTGCGTGCTCCTTATTCCCTTTGTGCTGATGTGCACCCCAAAACAGAGCTCCCCCTGGAGTTGGCCCACTTTCCGGGGTTTTCAGGAGAGGTGAAGACGTCTCTGGAATGGGAGACGACGAGCTCCCTGATTCACGGAGCCATGGAAGCTGCCACCCCGCCCCTGGAGAGCTGCTCTTCCTTCAGCTTCAGCTGGTAGAGTCGCCTACACCTCTCTGATTAGCCCCCAGCCCTTCCACTGTTAGGCTGCGATACCCCCACACACCTCCTCTTCTTCTGATAAAATTCTTTGCTTACTTCTGGATAGAGCAGAGTTTGGGTCTCCCTTTCTTGGGACGAGGCCCTGCCACAAACGTGGGTGTTTCTCCAGCACCCTGGAGGAGGGAGATGTACAGGACGAGGTTTCGCACCCCCTTCCCTCCAAACTCCCATTCAAATGTCCCATGTTCTGGGGATCAGAAGAGCAGAAATCTTTAGCAGCTCCTTCCTTGTCTGACCGCCATCACCCATTAGCAGGAGGTGGTGGGCAATGCCAGGGTCAGAGGGTGCAGCCGCCTGGATAATGACCACTGGCTGTCGTGCATCCACAGGGGCTCTCTGGATCCATTGGATCTTCTGCCAGCCGCGGGATTTCAGGACTGGCTTTTAGGGCTGTGAGCCTGTTGGGACAGAGAGCTCCCAGGTGCTTGCCCAAGGCAGGCCAGTGACTCCTCTGCAACCAATGTATACTTCGAAAAAGCTGTCTAGAGTATTGGGAGGCTGCATGCACTCGGGGTCACAAAGCCAGTTTGTGGCAAGGGCAGGACCTGAACCAATTTCCTGGACTTTGAGGCTAGTTCCCTATTTCCAATATACACAGTGTCAATATTTTTAAAATATTATTTTCATAGTATTTAAAAATATAATCAATATTAATTTAAAAATAAAACCAAAATATTTATATATTTATCATTTATAATACATCTCTAAAATTTGTTAAAATATTTGGAAAATATAAATTTAAGTATTTCTATTTTTGTAAATAAGAGAATTGATGCTGAGAGACATTAAGAGTTAACTAGGGAGGGCTCAGTGGGTTGAGAGCCAGGCCTAGAGATGGAAGGGAGGTCCTGGGTTCAAAAGTGGCCTCAGACATGTTTAACTATTGACCTTGGGCAAGTCACTTAACCCCCATTGTCTAGCCCTTACACAGTATTGATTCTAAGATGGAAGATGAGTTTGTTTCTTTAAGTTAACTAGGATCACCCAAGGCAATGTCTAAGCATTTGTCTAAATCAGGTATTTCTGACTCTAAGTCTGACATAAATGGGCCTTCAAATGCTTTCCTCCCTCAGATGCCTCCCTAACTTTCCCTACTAATTTTCTCCAACCTCCAGTTCTTTTAGAACAACAATGTGTTTTTGCACAAAATCACCGAATCCTTCATTTATCGCTTTCTCTCAGGTTCAATTCTGCCCGCAGATAGATGGCAAGGAGAACGAGCAGACAGGCATTTCCTCAAGGGAAGTAGGATCTGTGGAATAATCAGCACAGTTTTTGCTTTTCTATAGGGAAAGGGAAATGGCAATAATTGGTGACCCGAAGATATTCTGCTGATCGGCGTAATATTTGTGGGGATGACTGTGCCTTCTACAAACATGCTTATGTTGTGGAAGGAGTCCCATCATAAAAAAAAAAAACGGGAAGAAAAGTTGCTCCTCCTTATCCCCACAAGGAAGAAAGAAACAAAAATCCAGGAGCAGAAATGTGTCTCTTTTTTTTTAATTAAAAAAACTTTAAAATAATAATTGCCCTCTATCTTATAATCAGTATTGTATATTGGTTCCAAGGTCGAAGAGCAGTAAGGGCTAGGCAATGGGGGTTAAGTGACTTTCCCAGGGTCATACAACTAGGAAGGGTCTGAGGTCAGATTTGAACCCAGGACCCATAAATGTCTCTCTCTAATGACCTGTGGTAAAAATTTGCCTTAAGCTTGACTATTATGAAGTTATTTTTCTAAAGGGAGATAGTCTACATAGAACGATACATAGGAACATATATTTAGAGCTGGAAAGAACCTTGGAGGTTATTGAGTCCAGCCTTTTCATTTTACAGATGAATAAACTGAGGCCCAGAGAGGTTAAGGGATTTGTCCATAGTCACATAGTTGGTAAGTATCTGAGGCAGGCTTTAAGCCTATATTTTTGTGATTCTCAGCTCAGTGTTCTGTCCTCTATGTCACAGTTCTCCAACAGGGAAAGGAAAGAAGTTGGCAAGAAGATTTCTTTTTTAAAAATGCCCCCGACAATAGCAGATTTAATAAAAGTATAAGTTTCCAGGGAGACTACTTTGAGGGAAAAAGCACTCTCATTTGCATGAATATTGATGTGTTTTCTTTTAAAAATCCATCTCATCTGGAACAACCTCCAGGAAGTGATGCAGAGCAAAAGGAGCAGAACCAGGAAAACATTGTACACAGAGACTGATACATTGTGGTACAATCGAAGGTGATGGACTTCTCCATTAGTATCAATGCAATTTCCCTGAACAATCTGCAGGGATATAAAAAATACTACCCACAAGCAGAGGATAAACTGTGGGAGTAAAAACACCGATGAAAAGGAACTGCTTGACTACAGGGTTGGAGGAGATAAGACTGAGGAGAGACTCTAAATGAACACTCTAATGCAAATTCCAACAACAGGGAAATGGGTTCGAGTCAAGAACACATGTGATACCCAGTGGAATTGCACGTGGGCTATGGGAGAGGGAAAGGTGTAGCTCTCTCAGAGGGGAGAGAAGCCACAAGGTAGGAAGATAGAGACAGGATAGAAGTATTGGATACCACGAGGGGGATGATGGAGTCAAATTAGAGATATGAGGTGGTCAGAATGAGTCTTTATTAATTATCAATGAGCCACAGCCAAGCTCTGATCAAAGGACCATTCTGTAGGCTTTTTACCAGTCCAGAGATCCACATTTAATACCACACAGGTCAGAGAGATGAATAGAGAAAGATTAAAGATGGAGCTTGGCCAGAGGCCAAGCTCCTGCAAGGACAGCCATCAGCTAGCCTGAAAGAGAAGAGAGAGAACGAGGTGGAGCTTGCTGGGCTAAATATAGTTTTTGATATGCAAATATAAACAGTACATAGGGATGATTCTCATTGGTTAATGACAAGGCATAGGTGTGGTTTCTCTTAACCAGGGGAGAACAAAGAAACCTGTTTTCCCGCCTAACCTGGGAGAAACTGGGGTCAAGGGTCAGAGGCCTTCCCAGCCATGAGCAATACTGAGCATGCTCAAGACTGAGCATGCTCTCTTTTAAGGCAATCTGCACGTACCAACTGTTCCCCTTGCCCATAGCTAGGGGTGGACTGCTACAAAAGGTGGTGGGAGGGTGGGAGGGGAGGAAAAGAAAATGATCTTTGTTTCCAGTGAATAATGTTTGGAAATGACCAAATAAAATAATGTTTAAAATTAAAAAAGGAAAAAAAAGTATCTTAAAGTGGATATTTTCTTTGATATAAAGCTATTTTTTCATATAAAAATTTCCCTACTAAATTCATTGTGATAACATACAAAGGTTTTATATTAAAACAACCTGTATATTAAACAAAGCTCTGATTTTAAAAAAAATCCGTCTCATTTCTGCATAGCTGCATGTCCTACACTCTTTCACGGGAGTCTTTTTTCCCCAACTAGACTGTAAACCTCTTGAGGACAAGAACTGTGTCCCACCCTCCTGGGACCTCATTCTCCAACCCCTGCTTGACAGATTGCTCAAGGTTGACCCCCGGCGTTGCCTTCATGAGAATATTTCGAGTGTGGCAGAAATGGCAAATGACGAAACCACCAGTGACCCATCGGACCCCTGCGACAGCCCATGGGGACACCAGCAGAACCCCGCCAGTGAAGAGCTTCCATGGAATATGGCAGTGCCTAGGAAATGATGAGCAGGCTCGTTTTAAAAGATGTGGAAAGACTCATGTGAACCTATGAAGAGCGTCGTGAGAAGAATCCAGAAAACATTGTATCCAGCAACAGAAATAATGTTTGAAGAACGCCTTGGGTACGTCCACCTCCAGAGCAAGAACCCATAAAGAGAAGCATCAAGGCAGAGTTTAGATATCCAGAGAGCTTTTTGTCAAATGATGCCTTCTCTGCGGAGGGAGAGGAGGAATGGAGGGAGAGAGCCGGGGATTTTAATCTAACAAACACACTCAATAATTTTTAGAAAAGAGTCCATTTGGCCCTTGATCACTGGCCTATGAGACTGAATACCAACTGAGCCAAAGCTCATTGTGTCTCCAGTGACAGGCTCATTGGAGTCCTGAATAGCCATGCAGGAATTCTCAGCTGAGGACCACCACTGGAGAGAGACCCACCTTACAATGCTGCGTGAGTGCCATCTTTTCCCAGTGACACATAGTTTATTTTCTCATTCTACTGTATCACTTCTGTTTCATGCAGATAGCTATCCAACAATATGTGATATTGTTGGATATCCAACAATATCCAACAAAATCTTTCTCTATATTTTAGTTCTTAATGGATAACTTTGGAGATTTGACAATGAATTTGTGTGGCAGGCAGTGTGAGGTAGTGGTTGCTAGAAAGTCAGGAAGTTGGGGTTCAAATTTCTCCTCAGACTTAGTTAGCTGTATGACCTTGGGCAAGTCACTAAACTCCTTTAGATCTTAGGTTCTCCGTCTGTAAAAATGAAGGGTTTAAACTTAATGACCTTGAAGTTACCTTCCAGCTCTAAATCTGTGATCCAACTTTTTATTTCAGAAATCAAAATAAGAATTAATGGACCGAGAGTCTAAAAATAATTCCCTGAATCATAGAATTGTGGGATATCAATTAATAAATGTCCAAGGGATTTTTAAAAGGCAGTTTTCAGATGAAGAAATCAAAACTATCTCTAGTCATATGAAAAAATCCTCTAAATCACTATTGATTGAGATAAATGCAAATTGAAACAACTCTGATGTATCACCTCACAGCTGGCAGATTGGTTAATAAAACAGAAAAGGAAAATGATGAATGTTGGAGGGAATGTGGGAAAACTGAAATTCTAATGTACTGTTGATGGAGTTTTAAACCTATCCATCCCTTCTAGAGAACAGCTTGGAACTATGCCCCAATTAAAAAAAAAAAACCCGAACAACCTTTACCTTCTGTCTTAGAATCAATACTGTGTAGATACTTAGAAATCAAAACAATTCCAAGGCAGAAGAGCAGTAAGGGCTAGGCAATAGGAGTTAAGTGATTTGCTCAAGGTAACACACCTGGGAAGTGTCTGAGGTCAGATTTGAACACAGGACCTCCAGTCTCTAGGCCTGACTTTTAAATAGCTGCTTTTTGTGTGTGATAGCAAAGATTTGGAATCTGAAGGGATGTCCATCAATTGGGGAATGGCTAAACAAACTGTGGTATATGATGATGATGGAATACTGTTGTGCCATAAGGAATGATGAACAGGACAATTTCAGAAAGAGCTGGAGAGACCTACGTGAACTGATGCAGAGCGAAATAAGCAGAGCCAGGAGAACATTTTGCAAAGTAATGGCAATATTGTGAATGATCAACTGTGAAGGACTTGGCTACTCTCAGCCACGCAATGAATGATCCAGGACAATTCTGAGGGACTGAGGACAAAGAAAGTTATCCACTTTCAGAGAAAGAATTATTGGATCAAAGCATATGGTTTTTCATTTTAGTTTATTTGGGTTTTATGGGGGGGGTTGGTTTTGCATGATTATTCTCTTACAAAATTGAACAATATGAAAATGTTTTGCATGCTAATAACATGTGTAACCCAGATCAAATTGTTTGCTGACTCTGGGAGTGGAGAGGGGGATACCATATAACCTGGATCATATCACTTGAAAAAACTTGTAGAAATTTGTTATTACATGTAATTGATAAAAATAAAATG
This sequence comes from Monodelphis domestica, assembly GCF_027887165.1. Lineage (NCBI taxonomy): Eukaryota > Metazoa > Chordata > Mammalia > Didelphimorphia > Didelphidae > Monodelphis > Monodelphis domestica. The sequence goes on along the minus strand of NC_077230.1, from coordinate 91,191,027 downwards.
TATTTACCAAAAATATTTTAATATATATAACGAAAAGAACTATGGATGTTGAAGCTGAAAAGGGACATCAACCATCATCTCACCCAGTCCCTTCACTGTGGAATGAAAAAAGTATTTCTTAGAGAGGGAAAGTAGCTTGTTCTTATTTACAATGCTGTGCAAATAAAATAGGTTCAATGAAAACTGGTCTATAAAATTATAGATTTAGAACTAAAAGAGAGGTCAGAGGCAATTTGGTCCAACTCCTTCATTTTACTGATGGGGAAACTGAGGCCCAGGGAGGTGAATGAAGTGATTTACCCAAGGTCACACTGGTTCTCAGGGAGTTGGTGAGTTGATTATGGTTTTCCATTTTTGGAAACTCCCTCAAGGATAGCCAGAGGAAACACATCCTTTGGGATGACACCATCAAAACAGCATGAGTTTGTTTTGGCTTTGGGAGAAGGAAGAACATGGGTGGGAGCTCATTTCTGGTGCCCAGCCCATCTCTGCATATGGAATGGTTAAGGTTTCCCATGAACCAACAAACAGCACTTTGATTATAGTGCAGAACACAAAGGGTTTGAGTACCATCCTCAGCATCACCAGATAATTGCCCTGCCCGCCTGTACCCTCAGGTCAGATTCTGCCTTTCCATGGTCAAGGAGTTGGCAGGTTAGACAGTGGTCTACAGCATAGCACACAGGGAATGTGCCATGAGTAACCCTTAAAGTAAACCCTTTTTATAAAGGCCCATGTTGTTTATTCCAGAAAACTCCATTTTACAGGTCACGTAGGCTTTTTATTTAGTGCTAAGTCCAGTTGTTTGGGTTAGTGCAGAGACGGAAATCTTCCGGTGAGTGATTACACACTGATGATGCAGAAGCATCTTGTCTCAACTCTATTGTAGATTACCATTATTTAGTCCGAGGTCCTTGAACATGCTGGTCCATGAATCGTTCAGAGGTTCTAAAGCACAGTGGTGTCTTGACACATGAATTTAATTCTTTCCACGGCCAAGCCCGTAACTCAATTTGCTTGAGTGTCAAATTGAATTTCTCCATTTAAATGAATGGAAATGCAATTAATCCATTCTGGCCCCTCAAAAAACCACACACATTTTTTGTTTTATATGCTTTTAAATATGAAAATGTACTTTGTAAAAAACAAATGTATTTATAGATAATATATAAGAAAGAATATAAAGAAATAAACTTGCTTGTGAAATGTTATTTACCTTTTCAAGATGAGGCGAAAATGTTGGCAGAGAAGGTTTTCATTTCGTAGGCTATCACTTAACATAACTTACTCTCTACATACATAACACCACTTTTAAACACACAATTGACCTCGCATATTATACATGACTTATGATATGTAACTTTATTGTTAAATTTAATTGCTATTTTTGTTACTTTATTTAATTATCATCATTTTCTTCATTGAATTTTGACTGTTTTGCCACACTTTCCTTGATTTCACTTATAGGCCTTTCAGCAAAAAAAAAAACCTTTCCATGGAAGTTTGTTTCCCTTTCAGAACATTTTGATAATGTGTGAACGCACAACCTGTTGCAACTTTTTTCTGGGTGTCTTTTTCTTTTAATCACCAAACTTTATTTGGATTATAATTGTTATACAAGTCTTCCACCTAAACCACTGTGTGACAACCCCCTCCCCCTTTTCTTTTCAGCCCCCTGAGAGGAGACTGACCACTCTCTCCCTTCTAGCCTCACTTCTTGTCTTCCTCTCTCTTCTCCTTTTTGCCATCCTTAGCTGACTGTGAGGCCATCGAGCCCATGGCATTCTGAATTGGCCTCATGGCCAAATGTGGAAGTAGGGGATTAAAGCCCTGGAGAGAGCACACAGGTATCAGAGACCAAAGGGTGGACTAGGGCCCTTTTTGGCAAACCACAAGGTTCTGGAGATGTGGGCAGCTGGACTCAGCAGCAAAACAAGGAGAATTCCAAGACTACGCCTCCTGGAGAGAGTTCTGGACACCACCAGCATCCTGGACCCAGGATCTGTCTAGGGAGAAGAGCAGCAAGCACGTGGCCTTGGGTTTGGAGGCACGGTGTGGGCCTGAATTGTGGTGCAGAAGAGCAAGCCTGGACTTTGCTACCATGAGTCCTGCAGGTCCAATGGGAAGGCGTGGACTCTCTATCCGCCATATGTGGAGTGCTCCATTCTGGGGCAACTCTAAACCTTAGGGTAGTATAATAAGAATGGAGAACTGTAAAACATGGAGAATTGGAAAGGGTCACAGGCACAAGAGGGAGAACACTCAATAGCAAGGGAGAAATCGATTTTCCTGCAACCATAAGTATGGCACGGATAGGTACTCGCAAGACACATCACCTCCCTAAGAAAAAAGGAGGTCTAGGGGATTTGGGAAGCAGGAGGAAGAAAAAGGAAGGTAAAGAAATGAAGCCAGAGTATCCTGTCATAGGGAAAGAGAGTATGCACTGAGAAAGACAAGCACACGAAAGGAAGGAAGTGTGACAGAGGCTGGCACTAGAGAAAAGTGCCAGGCTGAAGAGTATGTGAAATTGATCGCCTTGATGGGGGAGGGGTCCCAGAAGTGGAATCTGGAGGAGGAGAAGACTCTGACTGGGAGAGCAGTGAGGCTCTCTGTCTTGAGAAGCCGAAGAGAGAAGTTGGGAAAAAGACTTTCTCCTGAGAGTTGCCCATTTTTCCTGCTGGTGACTGGGAATCTTTTCCCCCAACACTTCCCAAGGGACTTCTGGGGAGAAATTTGAACAGACTTTCCCTCAGCTCCTGTTGCCCAGGGGTGAGTCAACCTGACTTTCTCTCAGGGGTCTCAGACTGCTAAGGCCTGAGTTCCCCCCAAACTTGAGGAGGGAGGGGAAAGAGTTTAGATAGGGACAGGGAACCCCTTTTCCCACTTTCCTTTTCCCATTCTTCCCTGCCCATTGTTCCTTTTATATTACCTGATTGAGTTAACATTAGAAGTTATCTATTCCCCAAGCTGAGTGTGGGTGAACGGATCAAGGGGAGACCTTTTGGTCTCAAGTGGTGGAGGGGGGACAGGAGGGATAGGAACAAATTGGGGAGAGCATCTTTGGCTGAGAAGGGAAGGAAGAAGGGGGAAAGTCTTCAAACCCCCTCTCCTCTCTCTGAGCCAACCTGTTACATCTGTTATCTCCCCTGAACTCCGCTTTACGAGGGGGCTTCTCCTCTCTTTCCCCCTCTCCATACCTCGAGTTACAAACTTCCCTCAGGTACAAACTAACCTCTTTTATTATTATTTTTTAATACAGGAAGACTCTCTCTCTATATATATATATAGCCCTCTATTTGTGTATACACACATATGGATATGAATATATATGCATATATGTATACACATAAACACACAAAGCTGGACAGACACAGAGGTGGAAAAAGGATGCAAAGAATGAAAGAAAAGTCGAAATATAGTCTGGAGACAAAGGGGATACAAAGATAGAAACAGTGAGACAGAGACATGCAGTGCCACTAGGGAAAGGGCTGGGAGAGTCCAGGGGTCTAGTGATGTGTTCCTGTCATATCCTGTTCTTTATTTGGGCTGTGGGCCTTAGTAAGTTATCACTGCCTATTGTTACTGCCCTTTGAAATTCAGATGAGGTCTTCTGAGATTTAAAACAGGCCTTTCCTCTCAGGGAAATTGGTTTTCTGCTTTTCTTTTTAAAATTTCAATGTTTATTTTTGAAATAAAAGTTTATTTTCTCATGATATTCTAAAGGTTTTCCATGTGTGTGTGTAAAAGAATAACTGGGATTTTAGAAGTTTGCTTTTGAAGCTTAGAAGTCTTGGGATAATTTATTAGTTATGTCCCAAATCCCAGCCTTCTGCAAAAACTGTCTAATTGTTATATTCTTGTTCTTTGAGAGATGTGGGCTGTCTTGTCCAGAATACCAGCAAGTTAAAATGTGAAATAAGTACTTAGGTTCCTTTATTTCAAATCTAATTCATTTTTTCCCCTTTCAGGTAAGGCAAATAAATAGGAACAATAATTAAAAAAATGGCTCTCAAAAAAGCGATACAGAACACCTTGAGCCAAGGCATACATCCAGGTTGGTTTGGCTTTGGGAGTACAACCATCAAATGATTTCATGTATCCCTCTAACTACAGCCTTCCCTTCTATAGCTCAACTTTCCCCATGGAGGTTTTAATATATCAAGGGTCAGCAGAAGAAATTAAATGGGAGGGGGGGGCAGCTAGGTGGCTCCGTGGATTGAGAGCCAGGCCTTCATTTTCTTAAAATTTGAGCCAAGTTCTCACCCTCTGTTCCTCCCCTTCCCTTCCCTGAGATAGCAAGCATTGTGATTTAGATTTTACATGTGTAATAGAGTAAAGCATCTTTTTATATTAGTCCTTTTGTGAAAGAGAACTTGAGCAAACAAAAAAAAGTGAAGAAATAAAGGGAAATATAGTATGTCTCAATCTGCAGTCAGGCTCCATCAGTTGTTGTTGTTGTTGTTTTTTAACCTTTACCTTCTGTCTTGGAGTCAATACTGTGTATTGGAGCAGTAAGGGCTAAGCAATGGGGGTCAAGTGACTTGCCCAAGGTCACACAGCTAGGACGTGTCTGAGGCCAGATTTGAACCTAGGACCTCCCGTCTCTAGGCCTGGCTCTCAATCCACTGAGCTACCCAGCTGCCCCCTCCATCAGTTCTTTCTCTGGAGGCATTTTTCATGATGAGCCTTTGAGGATTTCCATAATGAAGTTCTTGAAAGCATCAAATAAAATAAACAATAATAAAAATATATAAAACTAAATAAAATACAAGATCACTTACAGTGGTTTTCCTGGTTAACAACTCCTACACTCCATGGTGACTTAGTCTCAACAAAGCACAATGTGTGGGCCAAACTAATAAGATAATAGCAGCAAAGTAATCTCAATTTTCCTTTTAAACACAGAAAAAGGCCATCTCAGAAGCAGGATGCTATTTCCTTATCATTTTTTTCTCCATCTAACCTAAAACTCTTCATTGTTTTAATTGATGGGGATACCAGGTGTTTGTCTTGGAGCCTATGGAGGTTTTTAAAATTAAAGTTGTTTTGGGGGGGCCAAGAAAGAAGGGAAAAGGATGCTTGTGGGAGAATCTGCCTCCCCTCAAGGTCTTGGGTTAGATAGTGTTGGGGAAACATTCTTATCTGACTTTTCCCAGAACTAAGGGGGCACACCCTTCCGCCTAGACAGCCAGAATTGAGGGAGCTCACTGGGAATTGGGGTAGGGGCCTCATGACTAGGGCATACAAGACTTGGGTTAGCAAATACAGGCATCCCCTCCTATCACGGGCCATGGGGAACAGCACCCCCTAGATCTGGAAAATCTGCTTACGAAGAGAAGAAGTCTGAATTCTTTATTTTTCTTTTATGAGGTGTTTATAGTAAAATAAATTGTGTGATTTATGGTATTAAAAGATAAAATATGCTGATGTTATATAATGCTATTTATGCATTTCTAAATTTCTAAACTTTTTCTGCATTTGCATGGGTGTTTTTTTTTGGTTCTTTATTTTGTATGGTTTCTACAAAACTTGCAAAAAATTCCCATTTTATTTCTTTTTTGAAAACTTTAAACCCTCACCTTCCACCTCTGAATCAATACTATGTATTGGTTCTAAGACAGAAAAGGGGCAAGAACTAGGCAATCTGAGTTAAGTGACTAGCCCAGGGTCACATAGCCAGAAAGTACCTGAGGTCACATTTGAACCCAGGACCTCTTGTCTCTAGGCCTGGCTCTCAATCCACTGAGCCACCTAGCTTCCCCCCCCCCCATTTAATTTCTTCTGCTGACCCTTGATATATTAAAACCTCCATGGGGAAAGTTGAGCTATAGAAGGGAAGGCTGTAGTTAGAGGGATAAATGATATTTAATGGTTGTGTCCCCAAAGCCAAACCAACCTGGATGTATGCCTTGGCTCAAGGTGTTCTGTATCATTTTTTAAAAAAAGGTTTAATTAATTAATTAATTTTGAATCTATTCCTATGGTGACAAGATTCATGTTCTTCCCCCCCCTCCCCCCCCCCCCCCCGTAGCCAATGAGCCATTCCACTGGGTTTCTGTATCACTTTTGCCCACACCAAGAGGTTAAGTAGAGTAAGTGATGGGGAGAGAACAGAAGGCCAGATCTGCTGCAAGAATAAAAACAGCCCTGTTTTAAAAATCAAGAGACCTGAATTAAATCCCTGTACCTGCCACTTCCTAGCTGTGTGATGTCAGCCTGATTCCCTTCTCTGAGGGATGTGAGGAACTGACAATCCTCAGTTTCCTAATCAGTGACATGGGAACAAACACTCACGCTTACATGACCTACCTCGCAGGATTGCCGTAGGGAAAACATCTTATAAATCCTGAAGTACTATAGAAATGAGATCAGTCATTATTTGGTGAGCAGTGAAGTCCCATCTCTATTTTCTATTAGCTGGAAGTTTTATACAGTTCACTTGCCTCAGTATTTTAGATAATTCAGTCCAAGCTCTACCTCACAAGTGTGTGTGTGTGTGTGTGTGTGTGTGTGTGTATGTGTGTGTGTGTGTAGGTGGGGAATCTATTCTGAAATTAAATTTAAAAGCATAAAATGTTATTAAAAATCAATTCGACACATTCATTAGGGAAGCAGGGTGGTTCCATGGAAAGAGGGCTAGAGGGCAGCTGGGTGGCTCAGTGGACAGAGTGCCAGGCATAGAGACAGAGATTCTGACTTCAGGGATCTCAGACACTTCCCAGGCATGTGACCCTGGGCAAATCACTTAACTCCCATTGCCTTTTCATCATTCTTCTACACAGTACTAATTCTAAGGGAGAGAAAGAAAGTAAGAAAAAGAAAGCAAGAAAGAGAAAGACAGAAGGTGTGAGAGAAAGAAAAAAAGAGAGGGAGATAAGATGGAGGAGTAACTAGAGCAGCAGCTCTAGGTCACCATGAGAATCCTCTCCAAGATTAAAATACTGCCACAAAACGAATACAGGAGTGAAAGAACCAACAAGGACACAGAGTGAAACAACTTTTAAGAAAGAAAAATCCAAAAGGAAAGCAGACAACATCTGGGGCACTGGGATGAGAGGGGCGCAGAGCCAGCATGAGACTGTAGCAAGGAGTGAAGAGCAAGCCAAGAGAAAGAAAGAGAGAAAGAAAGACAAAGAGAGGAAAAGAAAAAGAAAGCACAAGAGAAAGAAAAAGACAGAAAGGAAGAGAAAGATAAGAGAAAGAAAAAGAAAAGAAAGAAAGTGGAAGAAAAAAGGAATAAAAAGAAAAGAGAAAGATAAAGAAAAAGAAAGAAAGGAGAAAAAGAAAGAAACAAAGAAGGAAGGAAGGAAGGAAGGAAGGAAGGAAGGAAGGAAGGAAAGCAAGCTAGAAGGCTAGATTTGGAGTCCTGGGATCCAGTTTCAATTCCCGCTCTGCAATTTACCACCAGTTTTACCTTTGGCAATTTATTTAACTTCTGTTGTACCTCATTTTCCTCATTTGTAAAATGGGAGGACTGGACTAGCTAATCTCCTGGCTCCCATTCTGCTCTAAATCTATGACACCTAATCTATGCCAGACAATGGGAATATAAAGACAAGATAAGATGTAGCCCCTGACCTCAAGGAATTTATGCTCTTCCTTGGGTGACAAGATAGGTACAGAAATGTTAGATTTTCCAATTCGTGGCTGAATTTATCCCCAAGGATCCTCTGTTGAAGAGCCTCTACTTGGAAATCTCTGTACTAGAGTGGCCCTTCCACCAGGACCTCCAGGTTGTCGCTTTTCATTCTATTTTAAGGGTAGACCGGGGCTTGATGTCCCCCAGGGGTGATGAGATCCGTGCTCCCAGGAGAATGGGGGTGGGAGCTGGAGGGACAGCCGGCCCTCCTGACACTAAGCCCCCGTCCATTTTGCCTCTTGGTCTGGCATGCTAGGAATTCGCCTGGTCTGCAGAGGAGAGGGTGTTCCACTCTGGAAATCTTGGCAAAATTAACTTACTCAATCAGGCTCCTGTCCAACCTGGGAAATGTTCCTGGCTCTTTGGTGTTTACTGTGTGTAACAGATTTTTATCACAAGAATGTTGCTTGGAATGGTCCTCCTGCTTGGAATGGAGATGGGCAGACAAGAGGCAAGGAAGGTCATCCTAGGATCGGCTCCAGCCAATGCCAATTGGAGCTCCAGATTGCTATATGTGAGGCCCCTGGCCAAGCTGTGAGCAATCGTTCCTCCCTGGAGGGATGCTAGCTCAGCCTGTGGCTGTTCAGAGGGTTTGTGGTGTTTAAACACTCACTTTGGTCCTCCAGGAAAACCAGTCTGAGAAATTAGCATCAAGGAGGAGGAAATAGAGTCTGGAGCTAGGAAAGGGCAGTTTCAAGTGGACCCAACCCATCTGAGCCTGAATGATGCTCGCCTTGGCTCTTAAAAGGAATCCTATGGCTGCTCCTTGAGAGAGCAGGAAAAAAGAGATGGCTTATTTCTTCAGTTAAAAAAAAAAATCCAAAGGTCCTTGGGATGTTCTGAGTCTCCCTTTCCCAGAAGTCTTCAGAGGCCAAATGGCTATATATCAGAGATGTCATAGATAGGATTCTTAATCAATTTATTGAGTGCCTACTATGTGCTAAACCTTGGAGATACAAAAACAAAAATGCAGGAGTCCCTACCGTCAAGGAGATTACATTTTAAGATGAGAGACATCATGTGTAAAATTATTATTAGTAGTACAACAATATTAATAAAATTAATTTAATTTTAGTTATTAACTAATTAAAATAATTTTAATTTTAAAAATTTAAATCTTTAATTTTTTCAAAAAGTAAATTACAAAAGGGAAAAGGACCTGTTTATACAAAAATATTTATAAGAGCATTTTTCTTTTTTATCCTTTTTAAAAATTTTAAATATTTTTCCATGTTTCCATGATTTTTTTTCTTTCCCTCCCCTCCCAGAGCCAACAAGCAATTGCACTGGTTTTTACAAATGTTGTCACTTGATACCTATTTCCATATTATTCATTTTTGTTATAGAGTGATTTTTTAAAGTCTAAACCCCAAATCACATACTCATATATACATGTGATAAGTGATGTCATGTTTTGCTTTTGAATTTCTACTCCCACAGTTCTTCCTCTGGATGTGGATAGCATTCTTTCTTACAAGTTCCTCATAATTGTCCTGGATCATTGCATTGCTGCTAGTAGAGAAGTCCATTACATTCAATTGTGCCACAATGTATCAGTCCCTGTGTTGAGTATTCTCCTGGTTCTACTCCTTTCGCTCTGCATCACTTCCTGGAGGTTGTTCCAGTCTCCATGGAATTCCTCCACTTTATTATTCCTTTGAGCACAATAGTATTCCATCACCAACATATACCACAATTTGCTCAGCCATTCCCCAATTGATGGGCATCCCCTCATTTTCCAGTTTTTGGCCACCACAAAGAGCGCAGCTATGAATATTCTTGTACATGTCTTTTTATCCATTATCTCTTTGGGGTACAAACCCAGCAGTGCTATGGCTGGGTCAAAGGGTAGATATTCTTTTGTCGCCCTTTGGGCATAGTTCCAAATTGCCCTCCAGAATGGCTGGATCAATTCACAACTCCACCAGCAATGAATTAGTGTCCCCACTTTGCCACATCCCCTCCAGCATTCATTACTTTCCTTTGCTGTCATGTTAGCCAATCTGCTAGGTGTGAGGTGATACCTCAGAGTTGTTTTGATTTGCATCTCTCTGATTATAAGAGATTTAGAACACTTCTTCATGTGCTTATTAATAGTTTTGATTTCTTTGGCTGAGAACTGCCTGTTCATGTCCCTTGTCCATTTATCAATTGGAGAATGGCTTGATTTTTTGTACAATTGATTTAGCTCTTTATAAATTTCAGAAATTAGACCTTTGCCAGAGGTTATAAAAGCACTTTTTGTGGTGGCAGAGAATTGGAAACTGAGGGGAGGTCCATCAGTTGGGGAATGGCCAAGAAAGTTGTGGTATGTGATTGTAATGGAATACTACTGTGTTATGAGCAAGGATGAGAAGGATGAATTGAGAAAAAACCTGGAAAGACCTCCAGGAACTGACGCAGAGTGAGGTGAGCAGAACCAGGAGAACATCGTACATGGTGACAGCAATATTATATGGTGAACATTTATGAATGACTCGGCTATTCTTAGCAATGCAGTGATCCAAGAAAACCTCAAGGGCTCATGATGAAAAATGCCATCTGCCTCCAGAGAATGAATTGATGGAGTCTGAATGCAGACTGAGACGCGATGTTTCACTCTATTTCCTCCCCTTTTTTCTTTTGTCTGAAGTCTCTCACAAAGGACTAATGTGGAAAGATATTTTACATGATTACACATAAAATCTATATCAGATTGCTTGTCTCAGGGAGGCAGGGAGGACGAGTGAGGATTTGGTTCAAACTTTTAAAAAATGAAGGGTAAAAAATTATTTTTTTCATGTAATTGAGAAAAAAATAAATAAAAATTTTAAAGTGAATTATAGTTAAAAAAAATGCAAAAACATTTTCCTGAAGCTAAAGATAAAAATAGCAAAAATGAGAAAGAAGATTCTTCTTGCTCTCTTGGGGCTTCTTTCTCCACACATGCCTGTTAGGAGGAGGATTGTGTCCAGACTTCTGGGGTGGATCAGGGGCCTCAGTACCATTCAGAGGATGGTCTGAGAGAATCCTGTTTTGATTGGACACAGACATTCCGAGATAACACGGGAATGTTGGTGGACGTGCTCAGCGCCCCCTTCAGAAACCCTCCCCTCCTCGATGAACTCCACCCACTTCTAATCATCCCACATCCCCTTGGCAAGTGGCACAGACTTTGTGCCAGTTGCATTTGTACGCTTCTTCTGTATTTCCAAGCTTTCCTTTCTTGTCTCCCTGACACAAGTATTCTCTGAAAGTGCCCCTCTGTGGCCGTAAATCTGGATTTTTGTCGTCTGCCACCAGACAGGCATGTTTGAGGGTTCCTCAGATCATCCCTGACATCCCCGCCGAGATTTTAGCAGCAACAATGCGTAGCTTTTTGATCCAGCTCCTACTATGTGCCAGGCTCTGGGCTAAGCACTTTTCAAATATTATCTTGTTGGATACTCAACAACGACTCTGGAAAGCAGATGCTATTATTATACCCATTTGATGGTTGAGAACACTGAGGCAAACTAGCTGGACTTGCTCGGGGTTACACAACCAGATCTGAAGTCGTGCCTCCTGCTGCCATTCTTATTATTGAATGCTTTCCTTATCTGTGGCCTGGTAGATGGTAAGGGCTTAATAAACCTTTCGTGTAGGGAGCGGTTGGGTAGCCCAGTGGCTACAGCACCAAACTTGGAGTCGGAGGGTCCTGGGTTCAAACATGGCCTCAGATATGGGCAAATCACTTAACCCCAATTGTCTATATATAAAAGAAAAAAATTCTTGCGTGATTGTGGATCTTTAAGTCTTTAAAACTGACACCCCAATTTCTTTAGGTAGTGCAGATATTGCCACCATTGTGAAGAAACAGCTCTCCGGCACATTAAGTGGCCACAGAGCTAATAAGTACTTAAACTCGTGTCTCACCGATGAGAGAGCAGGGAGTGAGCTGGTCCTGTGGACCGAGGGCTGGACCGGGAAAATCCATCTTCAGAGACTTCCAGAGCTGGTGGCCCTGGTCAAGTCACTTAACCTTTGTTTGCCTCAGGTGCAAAAAAGGGGGATAATAATAGCACCTGCTATACTATTTGTAAAGCAATTCTAAAATCTAATATGAATCACTTCTAGGATAATAATTTGTAATAAATGCTAGATGTTATTATTATCCAGTGCTTTTTTTCTATGACACCGACTCTAAGGTGTAGTTGTCAATGATCTGAGCAGTCAGCAGAGGGCAAAGATCATTAATTAATTAATTAATTCATTCATTCATTCATTCAAAAATGCTTCAGAGCCTTCTTTAGTCCAGGGACTGTGAGGGCTGCAACAAGAAGGAAGACACACTGGCTGTCCTGAAGGAGCTGGCAGTCTAGGAGAAGAAAGATCTTGGGTTTATTTCTCTCATCAGGTAGCTCTAATGTCCACAGAAATTAAGTGACTTGGTCAGGGAGACATAATAATGGGCTAGACTCGAATCTAGAACTCTATGTGCTTGCAGGAGCAATGGGCAGAGGAGGGTGCACAATCAGCTGATGGTTTGGACATCTCATCCTTTTTTTCTCCCCCTCCCTATTTTCCCCCTTCTGATTTCCAGCGGGGTGGTGAAAAAGTCCATCTGGATGTCCAGCTCTGCCCTCCCTGGTGAGCATCCTGTCTTCTCCCACTTTCAGATGGAACACACCCTCTCTACAGACTTAGTACCGGGGCAGCAGGGGCTTCCAGGGACACTTTAAATACGCCTTCTATAAATGCATATGCTCTTAGTGCCACCACATTTTGCTCTCCGTGACCCACATTTATTTTGGGGCAAGTCATGTTATGACCAAACAGGGCTATAATTTTCAGACCTTGCAAATGACACACAAGCGAGCCGTCTGGGCTACGTCCCACTGAGGGGTTGGGGGGGGGGCAGACTCTGAAACAGGGACACGATCCATTTTTATCTGAGTTAGTTGCTCACTCTTCTCCCTCCAGCCTTGAATATGGAACCTCAGTCTGGAGAGGAGCCCAAGAAATCCTTCCATTCATCACTTGACCAAGTAGGGAGGCTCCTATCAACCTTTTGACCTGCACCAGAATTTGTCTGTTTAGAGGAAATCCAGATCTCTTAGTGTATGTGTCTATTTCCTCATCACAATCCTTCCTGACCCAGAAATTTTCCTCTTAGCAGATATTCAGGGCTCAGGGCTCAGGGCGCCCAGCTCCACTCACTTTGCTGAGCCCCAGAGTATAAAGCCAAGGGCTGGACGTAGAACCCAGCTCTCCCGACTTCCAGTTCAGAGTCCTTAGAAAAACATCTTATTGAGGCTCTTTCTTCTTTTCTCTTTTCTTTGTCACTGTCTCTTCTCCTACCCCTGATAGCCTAACCGCAGCCTTCCCGTAACAAAGAAGTACAGCCATGCAAAGCCAATCAATCCTTCATCAAATATGAAAATGCATGCCTTATTCTGAGCCCTCATTCCACCATTTCTCTGACAGGAGATGAGAGGGAAGCTTCACCACAAGGCCTCTGAAGTCACATGTGGTGGCTGAGTGGATCAGAGTTCTGAATTTTTTCTGAATTTTTCACTGCGATCATCTCATAAATTCTTTTCCTGGGGGGCAGCTGGGTAGCTCAGGGAATTGAGAGTCAGGCCTAGAGAAGGGAGGTTCAAATCTGTTCTCAGATACTTCTTAGCTGTGTGACTCTGGACAAGTCACTTAACCCCCATTGCCTCGGAAGGTAAGGGTTTAAAAATAAAGAAAGAAATAAAAATTTTCCTGGTTCTCCCTACTTTGATCTATATCTGGTCATGAGTTTTCCTAAGTTTCTTTAAATTCATAGAGTAAAATGAGCAGAACATTGTATACATTAACAGAAATATGGTTTGAAGAATGACTTGTGTATGTCCACTTCCAGAACTGATAAAATAGAAACAAGCACAACATAATTTTACATGTATATTTTTTGGGGTCAAATGATGCTTTCATTAGTATGGGGAGGGAGGGGTTTGGAGGGATAACTTTAATGCAAGAAACAAATTTTATTTTTCTTTTGAGATAATAATGTGATTTATTTTTAAAATTATTTTTATTTTAATAAATTTCCGCATAAAATTTCCGGTTATATGATCCAAGTTGTCTCTTTTCCTTTTTCCCTCCCTTCTCTCAGAGCTGGCAAGCAATTAGATCTGGGTTATACATACAAATATTATCAGGCAAAACATATCTCTATATTATTCATTTTTGTAAATGAATAATATTATAAAACCCAAACCCCCAAACATAAACCCAAATAAACAAGTGAAAAAGTATATGCTTTCATTGGCTTTCTGACTCCAACAGTCCTTTCTCTGGAGGGCGATAGCATTCTTTGTGGTAAGAAATGCTCTGGATCATTGTATTGCTGAGAGTAGCTCAGTCCATCACCTTTGATCGTTCCACAATATGTCAGTTACTGTATACAGTGTTTTCTTGGTTCTGCTTATTCCACTCTGCATCAGTCCATGAAGGTCTTTCCAGCTTTCTGAAATCATCCTGCTCATTGTTCCTTATAGCACAATAATATTCCATCACCATCATAAACCACAATTTCAAACAAATTGATTAAAAAAAAAACTTTTCTAATGGTACAATCATATTCTACACATGTGCTAAAATTTGTTTAACCATCCTCCAGTTATCAGAAAAAGGTGCTGTTTTAAATAATTTTGTATTTGTGAGATTTCCACCACTATATTTGCATGCCTTTAGTGGTATCCTCTCTCGAATACTTTCCCTACTATACAAGGCTGCTTCTCTTTGGATGCTGTTGGAGTTTGGTTTCTCCTCTTCTGCTCTCAGTGGAGATGGAGGAGAGTTGGCTTCTGCCCTGCTGGAGAAATCTTCATAGATTCTCTCTGTATCTCCCCACACCCAACGGCCAGGATTAACTAGCACAGGACTACCAACCCCCTCGGATTAACTACAGACAGGGCTGTTATTCTTTGTATCCACTGTCCTTTACCTCAGCCAGCAGAAAGAGGATTGGAGAAACATAAGCCTTTTTAATGCTTAATGGAGAGGGGGCAGATGGCAATCACAGGCAGTTTTAGACAACAATTTCTTGTAGCCTGAGGATTAAAGACATTTTCTTCTGGAGGGATTTCTGGGAGTATATCCAAAGCCAGTAGTTTGTGAGCATATTGAGCTACCTTAATAATAGGACCCATCCCAGGAACCATGAGATAAAACACAATTGTTATGCTTTTTGTTTTTGAAGGAGAGCAGAACCAGCAATCTGAATCCTTGGATGTAGCCCTTAGGAACTCAGCATCTTGGGATTCCCCTTGACCAGTCTTGGAGAGGGTTAGAAAGACTGATCCTATGTATTGTATGTGCCAACATGGAATCTAGAAACCGAAAACTTGTAGCCTAGTAAGATCTGATGAACCCCAAGTTTTAAGACTAGCTTGTAAATTGGAGACCCCAAAGCGTGTACCTGTTCCCTGTTTCCATGAGAATCTACCCTGAAGAGAATCTCGGGCTAGCAGTTTTAGACTGAATAATGGACCCTAAGGTGAATGACAATCCTGTCAGGTGGGGCCAAGCCCAAACCCAAGCCAAGTGACTCTTTAGTGTAGTAGGCAGTGTGTCAGCTGAAGGTCTTGAGTTCCATCCTCAAAAGGAGGGTGTGATACAGTGGGAGAGGCTTCTCACCAGAACAGGGAACAAGTACAAGCTTTAGGGTCTCCAATTTATAAACTTGGGGTTCATCATATCTTACTAGGCTACAAGTTTGGGGTTTCTAGATTCCATATTAACATGGAATACTGCTTTTTATCTGATAATTTTATGTCAGGGCACTGAAAACTTTGGAATCAGCTTCCTTCCTTCCTTCCTTCCTTCCTTCCTTCCTTCCTTTCTTCCTTCCTTCCTTCCTTCCTCCCTCCCTCCCTCCCTCCCTCCCTCCCTCCCTCCCTCCCTCCCTCCCTCTCTCTCTCTCTCTCTCTCTCTCTCTCTCTCTCTCTCTCTCTCTCTCTCTCTCTCTTTCTTTCTTTCTTTCTTCCTTTCTTTCTTTCTTTCTTTCTTTCTTTCTTTCTTTCTTTCTTTCTTTCTTTCTTTCTTTCTTTCTTTCTTTCTTTCTTTCTTTCTTTCTTTCTTTCTTTCTTTCTTTCTTTCTTTCTTTCTTTCTTTCTTTCTTTCTTTCTTTCTTTCTTTCTTTCTTTCTTTCTTTCTTTCTTTCTTCCTTTCTTTCCTTTCTTCCTCCCTCCCTCCCTCCCTCCCTCCCTCTTTCTTTCTTTCTCTTTCTTCCCCTACCTTCTATCTTAAAATCAATATGTGTATAGGTTCCAAAGCAGAAGAATGGCATGGGTTAGGCGATGGGGGTTAAGTGACTTGCCCAGGGTCACACAACTAGGAAGTGTCTGAGGCCAGATTGAACCTGAGACCTCCTGTCTCTAGTCCAACTCTCAATCCCCAAAATCACCTATCTGTCCTCTGGAATCGGTTTTCAAAAATCTGAGTTCTCTTTTTTCCCTTTCCTCTTTCTTTCCTCCCTCCCTTCTCTTTTCTCTGTATTTCTTCTGTCTACCTGTCTCTCCTCTTGTCCATATCCCTATCCCTTGCCCCACTCCATGCTTCTTTCTCAGTGTCTAAGTTAAGACTTTCTGTGCAGAACACCCTTTGTCTTCTGGCTAGATTAAAATTCATATGGCAGAACCAAAAATCACAGCCGGAGCAGGGTTATAAATTGATCTAAAGCTTTTCTGTACCCCCATCCTGTTTATTCATGCATGCTAAGGCCCTTCTGCCAATGGTGGGTCATGGAATAGCTGCAGACAGAAAGAATGACAGAGAAAGAGACAGATGGTGGAGCTGTGAATTGGTTCAATGGCTCTGGAAAATAATTTGGAATTATGCAAGAATAATGACTAAACTATTTAGACCCTTTGACCTAATGATCCCAACCATTAAGCATACATATACCCCAAGGAGGTCAAAGACAGAAGGAAAGGGCCTGTATATGCCAAAATATTTATAGCAGCAGGTTTGTGGTAGCAAAGAATTAGAAACAATGTGGGTGTTGATTAGGGATCGGCTGAACAAATTGTGGCATATGACTGTGATGGAAAATTATTGTGTGCTAAGAAACAACAGATAGGAAGAATTCAGAGAAACTTGGGAAAGCTTAAGAACTGATGCAAGCCAAGAGAACCACCCTATAACAACAACAACAACAAGAACAATAACAAAACAATAAACAAAACAGACAAGCAGCTACACTCCAATGAACTGTCATGACTAATCTTGGTCCCAGAGAATAAATGATGAGTCCCATCCTCTTTTGATCAGTTAAGAGGGGAGGGGCTGTGTAGAATATGACGTACCATGGACAGCTGTGGCCTCTTGATTCATGGGCTTTGCCTGCTTCCTTCCTTGGTTACAAGGAAGGGCTAATGGGGGCAGAAATGATCCTGGTACCCAAGTAGAAGGCAGCAATAAAACTTGTCTTAAAGCAATAGAAATAGATACTGAAGGGAAAAGTGGGCAAGACAGAGAAGTCAGAAAGATAGAATCATCCCCTGTAATATTAGCACTGTGAGTTTAGTCATTTCAGTGTCTGGCTCTTTGTGACTCCATTTGGTATATGTGCTGCTGAAGCAAGCACTGTGACTCCATTTGGGTTTTTCTTGGTTGAGATACTGGAGTGGTTTGCCATTTCCTTCTCCAGCTCTTATTACAGGTGAGGAAACTGAGGCAAACAGGGTGAAGTGACTTGCCCATGGTCACATTGGCTTGTAAAGGCTGTGTGGGCATATCTGAGGGCCAAATTTGAACTTGGGTCTTCCTGACTCCAGGCTTGGAGCTATTCACTTGGCCACTCAGCTGCCCCTTTGAAGGTGAGAGATCTGTCTTTATTTTTCTTTCTATCTCCCCTGGATCCTATACTATGCTTTGCATATAACAAGCATGTGATCAATATTTTTTTTGAATCAGTGAATGGGCAAAATAAGGTTCAGAATCATCTTTTCCATGGAATGAGCTTCAGTTTCTGTTTTGGTCCAGATGCTGTGAATGATTGTTAATTTTGAATCATTTAAGCCTTGAATAGAATGAAAAGCTCATCACCATGAGTTTGGCTGCAGGGTGCTAATTTTCTTTTTTGACCATGGCAACCCATGAAAGGCCATTAGAATTTACAGAGAAGGCATTCTATACCCTAGCACCTGGCTTGGATGAGAATCTCAGGCTGGGGTGGGGGTGGAGGCACTCCTGGGTCCTGCATCAGTGGGGCTGCCTTTAATGCCCAGGGCCATTGACCCCTTACTTCCTTCTAACTCTTCTGGCTTCTTTGAAGCCAGCCTCTAAGAAGCATGGACAACATGGTAGCATGGACTGCTAGGCAATGATTCTAAGTTCCATCCTCATTTACTACCAGACCTAGAGATCTCTATCTCCTGAAATTTGTATTTACTCACAGGTCTAGGCATCACTGTTTTCCTCAGGAGTGGAATGTAAGTGCCTTGAGAATAAAGATTGTTTTTCTTTGTTCTTTGTGTCCTTAATGTCTAGCACAATACTTTGTACTTAAGACAGTGTTGTGGAATTTAATTAGAGATCTTTAAACTAAAAATCTAGGACCCTCAATTCCCTTTCTTCATGGCCTCAAAGATTCAGATATGTCTAACAAGCAAATTAGCACCCATCTCCACCTCTCCTTCCCCTGCTGGTCCCAGCTATTCCCCCAGGATATTCCTGCCTTCCCTTTCCCGTTTTTCCCTCCCAGTTTCACATGCACCTTCCACGTATGGCAACTCCTAGCTTTTGGAGTGTCTTCCCCTATCCCTATCCAGAGCATTCAGTTCAGTTCTGGACCTTGGATAATTTGAAGAGGGCCTGAATAAAGACAACCAGAAAGGATCCCCTTGGGATCATGGATCAATAGAAAGAATTGGGGATATTCATCCCAGGAAAGAGAAAATTGGAAGTTGGGGCAGGGGGAAAGCAAGGTATAACAGCTTTCTTTAAGGGTTTGAAAAACAGGGAATTATGAAATGTGTCCTGCTTGTCCTTAGGGGGCCAGAACAAGGAGCAATGGCTGGAAGTTTCAGAGAAAGGAAATACTAACACAATGAGTTATTCAAAACTGGAATGGGCCCCCTCAGAAGCTGGTGTGTTTCCCTTCCCTAAGAGTCTCTGAGCAAAGGCTGTTTGATTACTTTTGTCTGTTACATTGTAGAAGGGAGTTTTGTCCCGGCTTAGATTGGACCTCTCAGGTCTGCTCCAGTTGGAAGACGCTGTGAATTTGTGTGGCTTCACGGAATGTCAGAGCCCAAAGGAACCAACCTTAGAACTCTATCTGTCCTCTTTTTCTAACGAGAATATTTAGGCTTGAAGTGGTGAGGGTTTCGCGCAAGCTCAGTACAGTGAAGCGGGGTGCGCGAGACTGGCACCCAGACGGTGTTCTTTCCACTAATCGACTATATCCCGGTCACCCAAGTGATGGATGTGGAGGGGGTCCCAGAGACAGGCGATGGCCTGGTCTCTTCGAAGCATCCTGATTTTGGAGTCAGACGACCCAGGTTCCAAGCCTACTTGGGAGAGCCCAAGTCATCTGATGGAGCTGGTGGCCAGTTCCCTCAGCCGTGAAATGAGGGAGGTGGGCTAGATGTTCTCGGTCGTTCCTTGCAGTTCTACATAGAGTGCAAACATTCACTGCCATCCAAGCCTCACTATAAATAACAAGAAGTGGGGGCAGCACCGCCCAGAGAATGGAGAGCGCCGGCCGCACAGCCTGGGAGACCTAGCTGGAAGGGCCACCTCGGGTCTCTGGCGCGCCGTGCGACCCTGGGCAAGGAGGGGTTTAACTTTCAGAGCACTCTAAGTTGCCCACAAGTTCCCGAGCAGCTTTTCCTTCCTCAGGAGTTCCCTGCATGCATGAAATCCCACGTCCAGTATCACGTCTATTCTTAGGACCACACAAAGCCCCTGCCTCCATTTCACACTCCCTGCTCTGCTCGTAGACAGCTTTGAATCTCTGGACCCTCCCCCGGGGGGTGGAGGGGTCTCCTTCCCCCGCGCTCTCAAACACCGTTAGTTCCAAAATGTCCCCGGGTGCTGGTGTCGCTGAAAATTACATTGTGACAAAGCTTTATTTATTTACCTCCCCAGCATCACCGCAGAGCCTAGCGGAGTGCCCAGGGAGTCCAGGGGCGGGGTGGGGGATGGAGGAGAGGCCGGCCAGCCTGCCTCCAGCCCGCGCCCTCCGTAGCCAGGCTCTTCCCCTGGCCTCTCCCCGCCCCCTCTGTGTCTAGGTCGGGTTGTGAGGAGCCGGGGCCGCAGCTGCCCGCCCCGCCGCCCGAGTGATGTCAACCTCTAGGAGGAGCTGGGCCGGCCCCGGAGGGCTCCGGCTAATTAGCATGTAGCTGAGCCGGGGGCCGCCTTTCCTCCGCTCCGCGGCTCGCCACGCCTCGGCCCCTCTCTAGTCCTGCTACGGTCCAGGAGAACTTTTGAAGCGGGAACGGTCCCTTGTTCCCCCCTGCAGCTAGCTCTCCCCTCTGCTAGGGACCGCACCCCCTCGCTCCATCCTCTCCCTCCCTCCCTCTCTCCCTCCCTCTCTCTCTCTCTCTCTCTCTCTCTCTCTCTCTCTCTCTCTCTCTCTCTCTCTCTCTCTCTCTCTCTCTCTCTCACACACACACACACACACACACACACACACGCTCACACACGCTCACACACCCGCCCGCCCGCTCGCACACACACAGACACACGCGCGCACACACGCCCCTACCCTAGCCCCAGGCCGGTTCGGCTGGGCATGTGAGGCTCGGGCGCAGAGATCATGGCCACGCCGTGCGCTCGGCTCTGGCCGCGGCTGCCCCCGTTCCTACTGCTGCTGCTTGGGGTCTCCCAGACTCGGGGCTTGCCGCCCTTGCTGGTGCCCAGCGCTTCACCCTGGGGCCAACCGAGCGGAGCTCCCCTCTCAACCGTGGCTCTGGGACCAGAGCGGGAACCTGAGCCCGAGCCAGGGCCCCCTCTCGGGCTTCCGCCGCCTCTGCTGCCTGTGTCCTGGGAGCGGGAGAACAGCACACGGGCTCCGGGGTCCCCCGGCCCCGCCGACCCTCCGCCCAGCCTGGGGGCTGCGACGCAGCGGGGAGCGCTCCACCGAGCCCCTGGGGGGCGGAGCGCTATCACCGGTGAGTGAGGGAGCGCAGGGGCATCGGCGGGCTCCGGGTGTCTGCTTCTCTGCTAAGGTTTGGGGTGCGGAGGGGAGAAGGCGCAGAGAAGCGGAAGGTTGGCTGGGGCGTCCCGTTGCATCTCTCAGCCCTCCGCTTCCTTACTGGGGGTGCAGCAGGTTGCATCCTGGGCTGGAGAGCCCAAGGTTACACTCACTCGGAGTTCACTACAGTTGTGCCAGGAAAGGTTCGGCGGGTCCCAGGATGGGGAGGTGGTCGCTGAGGACTCTTTCCCTCCTCCCTCTCCCTTTGCCCCGGAGTTCATTGGGATGATGGACCCTGGTGAAGTTAGGAACGCTTTACCTTCTTAGGCTGCTCTTGGATCGAGGTGGCGAGGGAAAGTTAAGCTGCCCAGGGTGTCTGCCACCTCCTCCTTCCCAGAAACAGGGAGGAAAGCGGGGGGGGGGGGGGGGGGGGGGCTTGTTCGCTTGCTCTTTACATACCCTGTTTGGTACCCACGATTCCAATGTTAACCTTTCAAGACCACTGTTCCTGACCCACAGGCTACCAGACTTTTCTGGCCAGATAGGATTCACAACTGACCTTTTTGAATGGTCTCTCTAGGTGGTTTTGAATTCAGATGTTCTATGTTACTACTTCCAAATTTTAATAGATGGGGTTATTGAAGTTTGAACACTGAACTTGGTTTGTTTTCAAAGAGTACAATTAAAAAAATATCCATTTGTCTCCTCCCCCCTCCTTTAAAAGAAAAAAAAATAGATTTCTTATTTGCTAACTAGGAGATCAGAGGAATTAAGAAAGGGGTGAAAGGTTGAGGTTGATCTAAATAACCCAGTCGTCCTAGGGAGATTATACCTTCTTTGGGCCTCCCCTATTAGCCAATCATCCTTTCCAAACTTGCTTCTTCTTAGAGTTTTGATTATCAGCTACAGGATCAGAATTGGAAGGAAGGTCCTTGATTGGTCCTTACCTGGACAAGAATTCCTGCTAAAGCATACAAGATTGACTTTCCTTTCTTCCTACTTTCTGCCCTTTATCTACTTCCTTCCTCTGTCTGGTGCAAAAATCTGGCAGTCAAGATTCTTGGGTTCTGAGGAGGACCAGATCCTTTAGGCTTGTCCCTTTCCCTTCCCTCCCCAGCAAATTTCAATTTCTCTGTCTGTGAACTAATGTAGCTTGTCTACAGAAGAATGAAGTCTGAGTAAAATGGAAATAAAAGTGGGTGGGTGGTGCTTTGAAAAGGATGCAAGGAGGTAGCTGCCTAAGTTTACTCAACTTTCCTGATGGGTCCGAGTATCCTTCCTGCGAGTGACACATCTTTTAGTTTATTCACTGTAACCCTTTGACCTTTTTACTAGGTAATAAGCATGAGTGGAGATGGAAAGAACTAAGTTTGTCTCCCTGAGAGCTCATTGCACACTTAACATAAACTTTTGGGGTTTCTGGACAACGCTCTATAGAGCCTGCCTTGAATTAAAGAACAAACAGTAAGATTTCTTTTATCGTGACCCGGCAGCAGGGCCTCTACCTCTTTGGGAAACTCTCTGCCCTAGCCCCTGCCATGGATCTTGTTAGATGAGAAATAGTTGTAGTGTGGTGGCGATAGCCCTGGACTTCTTTTCAGAAGACCAGCATTGGAGGCTTGCTTCTGACATACGTCTAACCTGCTACGATGGCCCTGTGCAAGTCAGACTCCCAGAATTCCAGAGATAGAAGAGATCTCAACCATCTCCTCTAAGTCATCATTTTTGAGTTCCCTCTACAGCCCCCCCCCAAGATGGTCACCCAGCCCTTTCTTGAAGACCTCCAGGGAGAGAGGATCTACCATCTCCTGAGACTGCCCACTTTTTGACCATTAATTATCAGAAATGTTTTCTGATGTCAAGCTTAAAGTTACCCCTTTGCAATTTACACCCATGACTCCTGGTTTTGCCTTCTGGGGCCAGAACAAAACAAATATAAATCCCTCCTCTAGGGCTAGGTGATAACTGTTCATGTTCTGACAGACCGATATTAGGTCTGCCCAGATAAACACAGGATGGGCAGGGAGGAAAGGGAGGTGGGGGTAGGGCCAATGAAACATTGGTCCTCCTCTCCCTTTGGTGCTTTCCTTGATGGTCTCAATCCCTTCTTCATCCACATGCCTATCCTTTCCAAAACTATATGCCCATGGGGGCAGCTAGGTGGTTTAGTGGATTGAGAGAGCCAGACCTGGATTCCAATCTGGTCTCACACTTCCCAGCTGTGTGACCCTGGGAAAGTCACATAACCCTCACTGTCTAGCCCCTACCACTCTTCTGCCTTAGAACCAATACATAGTGTTGATTCTAAGATGGAAGGTAAGGGTTTAAAAAAAAGTCTATAAGCTCATACCCTGAGCTCTACCTCTATATTTCCATCTAACCACTAAATGTATTAACCCAGACATTCTTGCAACATTTTGAATTTAGTAGGTACAAAATTGAACTCATTATTTTCTCCCCCAAATCTGCTCTTTGTTCCAACTTTTATTTTTATTTCATGGACACCATCAACCACTCAATCACTCAGACTCAAAACCTTGGAGCCATCTTTGACTCTTCCCTTTCCCTTATACCCCTCATTTCTAATCAAGTGCCAAATCTTGTCCATTCTGCCTCTGAAATATTTCATATGTGTATGTCCTCCTTTCTATTCATAATGCCACCACCCTAGGTGAGGGGCTTATTACCGCTCACATGGATGATGTCTGTGACTCGGACAAGTCACTTAACCTCCCTATGCTTTAAATTTCTCAATTACTTTTTAAATTAAATTAAATTAAATTCTTTCTGGCCTGCAGGTTTTCTGTCAGTTCTAAATCCATGATTCCATGATCTTATGACTGTTTTAAGAATCTCCTGACTGGTCTCTGTATCTCTCTGCTCTCTGCAGTCCACTTAGTTGTCAAAGTAACCAGTCAATTATGATCTGTTGTTTCCCCCAGACAATAATGTCCTTCTCTACTATACTCCACAGTTTTGTTCTTCTCCGATTCCCTTATCATTTAGTAGCGTGTATTATGGTTATCTGTGTTTGTAGCTTATCTTCTTAGTTGATCATAAACTCCATGATGGTATTGCTTTAACTTTGTAACTGTCCAGTGGATAGGCATGATGTTTTGTATACAGTAGGTGCTGAATAAATGTTTATTGGATGAAGGGAAAATTTGGAGATCTGGCTCTTGGTAGGGCACATGGGTGATGAGATGTGGTGGGGCAGACAGTCTGCTTTGACTGAGCACTGGACCTTAGTTGGAAGCATTTGAGATTCTGGTTTGGGAGTTTCAAGTTAAAGAGTCATGGTTAAAGAAAAATGAATACCTCTTGTTAGGGGGAGAGAAATCAGGTATGAAACCAGGAAAGAAACCAAATCTTGGCATCTAGTCAGGGCCATTTGCTTCCATGGTGTCCAAATATAAACCTGCTGTTTTCACAGTCTGTGGCTAGATTTTTTTTTATTAAAAAAAATTTTTTAAACCCTTACCTTCCATCTTGGAATCAACACTGTGTATAGGCTCCGAGGCAGTAAGGCAATGGGGGGTTAAGTGACTTGCCCAGGGTCACACAGCTGAGAAGTGTCTGAGGTCACATTTGAACCCAGGACCTCCTGTCTCCAGTCCTGGCCCCCAATCTACTGAGCTACCCAATTGCCCCCCCCCCCCTGAGGCTAGACTTTAGAGGGTGATTAGAAGCAAGGTGAGTCCAGGAAGAAGAGGAGTGGAAAAAGCATGTGCTCTAGAAGCAGAAGACTTGGATTCAAATCCTGTCTCCTCTTACCAGCTGGGTGACTATGACTCCTTTGGTTGTAATTTTCTTTATCTGTAAAATAAAGGGGTTCACCTAAGGTTCCTTCTAGAGCCATCTAGCAGGTGGCCCAGCAGGTAGAAGCCCCAGGCTTGGAGTCAGGAAGACGAGTTCAAATGTGATCTCATATACTTACTAGCTTTGTGGCCCTGGACAAGTCATTTCATTGCTATTTGCCTCAGTATCCTCAGCTACAAAATGAGGATAGCAAGAGCACCTACCTCCCAAGGTTGTAGGCAGATATAGGAAAGTTAGTTATTATTATTAGATCCATCTTAATTTATCCACTTACACACATGTATGAGAAAGAAAGAATGAGAGACAGACAGACAGACAGAGTGATAGTTACCTCTTTAGAATATGACATCTTTGAGGCCAGGAACTGTGTTTTTGTTCTACTTTGTAGCCTGGATGCTTGCATATTGCCTGGCACATAGTCATGGTTGTTCTTCAGTTATTTTCAGTTGGATCGGATTTTTCCTGACCCCATTTGGGGTTTTCTTGGGGTGGTTTGCTATTTCCTTCTCCAGATGAGGAGACTGAAACAAGCAGGGTAAGTGACTTGCACAGGGTCACATAGCTAGTAAATGTAGGAGGGCAGATTTGAACTCAAAAAGACGAGTCTCCCTGACTCTAGATCCCTTGAGCTCTCTGCTGCATGATCTAGCTGCCCCAGCATACAATATGTGCTTAATTCATAATTGTTGATTGACCAAAAACTACTAGAAACAGCTTTTGAGTCTGGCAAACCATGTAGAACTTGTGCTTATTTTCAGTGTTTTAAGATAGGTTCAATTTGGACCACTTTTTAAAAAACAACCCTCACCTTCCATCTTAGAATCAATACTGGGTTCCAAGGCAGAAGAGTGGTCAGGGCTTGGCAGTGGAGGTTAAGGGACTCGTCCAGGGTCTCCAGTCTCCAGACATGGCTCTCTAGCCACAGAGCCAACTAACTCTGCCAAGTAGGGCCACTTTTAGTCTGGGATGATTTCAGCTCTCTGGCCAGCCTGGGGAACAGGTGGAGGTTGTCTTGGAGGCCAGGACTCTTTACTGTGTATCTGCTTCTGATGGTCCCCTGGGGGATCTTCCAGTGTGACCTCCACGTCCCCTAGGGGCCCGCTTGCCAGGGTCTCTGCTGGACCATCCTTTGGAAATACCTGCCTGTGTTTGTGCAGATTTGGAGAAGGAGCCTCAGGGGTCTTACAGCAATGCTCTTACTCTGCGGGTGGCATCCCTCCCAGAGTGCCTGCCCCAGAGTGGGTGCTTAACAAAGCCTTGTTGGACTGATGGCCAGGATCATTGGTGGCGCCTGCAGTGCAGGATGCGAGTTTTTAGGCCTTTGTGACTTTGTCCCTGAAAGTTTTATTGGCTTAAAGGTGGACCAGATCAGCTGGCGTTTGTAGCTCTTTTTCTTTTCTGATATATAATTTGGTATGTGATTAATATGCCACTTGATAGGAATTTAATATGTAATTCTTGGGTTGAAAATGCTAAGAATGAACTCAGTTTCCTCTTCTGTAAAATGGAGGGATGGGAGTATGTGATTTTCCAGACAGAAAATTTTACACAGAAGAATAGATTTAGAGCTAGAAAGGACCTTAGCTGTCATAGAATCCATTTTACAAATGAGAACACTGAGGACAAGAAAGAGTAAATGAGCTGCCTAGGGTCACACAGCTAGTTAGTGCTAGAGACAGGGCTTGAGTCTGATATTCCTGACCCCAAGTCTAATGGTCTAGTCATTGCATCCTCTCATGTAGCACCTATATACTCTATACTCTATGTAGCCAACGTGCTTGATTAGGATTTAGAGCAGAGTAGGAGCCAGGAATGTCACAGAGGAGGAAGTGGAAACTGAAAACACGTGGGGCTGTCAGGTTAGAGATTGGTGGAGAATGAGCTGAAACTGCTAGTTAAAATGAGGTGTTTGGGTTTTCTGGATGGGCTCACTAAGCCAGCCAATATTCATTGAGTGTCTTTCATGGGGGAGTCTCAGCTCTCTCCTTGTAGAGGGTGAGCTCCACAGAAAGCTGAGAAAATGCACTCCTTGGCCATCTTTACAGATGTGGGGGCCACTGGCATGGCATCTCACTGGGCCCATCAAATGTGGTGGGGGTGTTGTTTCTTTCTTCTCCATGTTTTCTACTCTTTGTTACAAGAGATGCTTCACTGGCTATATGGAGTGAAGAGAGGAGAGATATTATTATTATTATTATTTTAATTCATTGATTTAATAGAATTAGCTCTAGAACATTTTATACAAGAACCCATGTCTTCTTTGTTGCAGTATCAGGGAGAGATCTTTTTAAAAATGAATAACGTTAAAAACAAGAGGTGCCCATAAACATTTTATTTTCAAGAACACGAGCACAAACCTGTTCGTGTGTTCACCAAGCCCCCCTTCCTTCTGCCCCCCCAAGCACAGTGCCTGGCCTAGTGTAAACTCTTCTAAATCTTTGTGGAATTGAACTGAACTGTGATTGAAAATTTTCTTCTCTTCCTTCTGTGTCTGGAGGTTCAGTGCTGATCTGAGTCATGAAGTCTCTTTAAAGTGTCCATTTCATAGAAATCAGATTTGTATCGGGAATTAAGGCAGAGGCAAGGCAGAGGCAGGAGAAACCTCCGAGGTTCTAGTCTTTTCTCCCTCCCTTTGCATATTCTTTGACTCTTTTCCTGCTGTGCGGAAACTTCAAGATTTTCATTGTTGATAAACAAAAATGTTCTATGTGTTATTGTTTCTCCTTCCTGTACCCTCCTTAGGCTCCAAGTCCCTTTAGGGCAGGCACCTCATTCAATTCAATTGAATGAAATAAACCTTTCTTAATGCTTTCCATCCACTGTACTTTTCCCAGGGCCCAGTGCCGGGCATTTAGTGATGTTTCATTACTATGGCTAGAGCTGCCCAGGCTCAGGGACGAATCCCTCCCTGCCTGCCCCTCCGCAATAAATGTAAATGGAGTTCCCGTCCCAGACTTCCCTCATCTTTCCACTTGTGAGTATGAGCCCTAATCCTTGAACTTTGACCCGGGCTCTCCCTGGCCTTGTTTGTGCGGGATGGAGAGGGGCTTCCCGCCCCGCCCCCTCCCCCAAAGGAGGCTGAACTCATCCTAAGAGTCTAGTGCAAAAGGAAAGAACTTTCCCACCCAAAAGGGAAATGACGCCGTGGAGCTGAACAGCCAGCCCAAGGAATAATAATCTTAGAAAAATGCGGCTCCCTGGAGCAGAGGAAGCCAGGCCAGCCCCGGGCCCCTCACTGTGAAATAGCTGTCGCCCGGATGGTGGCCGCTCTCCCGGCCAACTTACAGCCCGTTGGGGTGCCTGCCAGGGCAGTTACACGAAGCTGGGAAGGCTAGAACCGGGAGAGCAGCGGTGTCCCGCCAGGGGCCGGGGGCCTGGGGAGGGCGAGCGGCTTCTCTCCCTCGGAGGGCCCTCAGGCGGGAGCGAGCCCCGAGAAGAGGGCCTCCAAATTGGAAGAGGCGAAGCGGGCTGAGCCGGGATGGGCTCTTCTCTTTGGAAAGCTTTAACTTGAGGGACTCTCGGGGCTGCCCTCTGCTTGTGCCAGGCAAAGGCTGAATGGCCGTGTTCGCGTCCAGTGCCCCGGGGCTCCGGGCCGGGGGAGCGGGGAGAGGGCGGGAGGAGGAAAGCCGAACGAGTTCCGTGCCCACACAGGCTGAGAACGACTTTTTTTCCGTATCCCAGACAGTGGTACCGACGTTTGCCCCCGGCGATCCCCACCACACTCCCTTTGTTCACCCTCGGAACAGCGCCGCCGGGCGAGGCTCCCGAAGGAGGCCATAGGCCTCCTCCACACAGTTCCCCGCCAGGTCCCCGGAACCCAGGAGGGCCCTCTTCCCGGTCACCCGCCTGCCTTGATGGCTCTACCCTAAACTTGTAGGCGGCCGAGACTCTCCCAGACTGGCGCTCAGTGTGCGAGATCTACCAGCCCGGGATCCTTTAGAGACCGTCTAGTCTCAGATCCTCCACTGAACAGTTCTCGCAGGTGTCGCCTTCCAGGTGATCTCAGGCGAGCCTCAGAACCACATCTCCGGGAGGGAGTCATCGTCCTCATGGGGCCGGGGAGGAGACTGAGGCTGAGAGCCTAAGGACTTGTCCAGGGTCACCCCGTGGGGAAGCGCCCCCGGAAAGGAGCGGATGTGGCTCCGGAGGTCCGTGATGCGGAGCCGAGGAGCACGTGCTAAATTCAATTCCACAGCGAAAAGGCACTCTCTCCATCCTAACCCAAATGGTTCAGGGCATGAAGCGTAGGACTTCATCAGAAGGCAGAAGGCCTGAGTTCAAATCCAGCCTGGCTGTGGAACTGTGAGCGAGTCACTTAAGCCTGCTCGCTTCAGTTTCCTCGCCTGTCCAATGAGCTGGAGAAGGAAATGGCCAGCCTCCGCTCCAGTATCCTGGCCAAGAACGTTCCAAACAGAGTCAAGGAGGAGTTGGACACTCCATGACAAGGACCCCCAACCTGGGAGGAAATCAGCCTCCGTGCCAAGAAGGGTATATACATTAGGTACAGCTTGTGCAGAACCATTTCAGGAGGGAACGGCCACTGCTGGGGAGAGGAAGGATTCGTGGGAGAGGTGGCATCGCCCTGTGCGATGTTGTGAGGCAGAGCTCAGGAGGGGCCTCTTTCCTGGGGAGAATCTCCTATAGAAAGACTCTCAGCTGCAGATAGGATGTCTCCAACTGCCCTTTGGATGCTAGGGTGAGGCGCGGGCATGGACCGGACACCGTGAGGTGAACTGGGAGCTGTCTCTGGGGCGGTGTGATGCCAAGGCCATTTAATTTCTAGGCCTGGCTGCCACAGGATAACTCCCCAGTAACCTGGAGTGAGTCACTCTTCTGGAATTTCTTCAAAGGGAGGGAGGGGCGGATTGGAGACAGGGCAGATTGGAGACAGCCAAAGGACAGTCAAGGGCTGGGAGCTGAATTCCAATCCTGTTCACTGATCTTTTAGCTGGGTGAGCCTGGACTCCTCAGGGTGCCTTAGTTTCCTCTTAATGCAAAACGGAGACCCTTTATCTTCCAGGATTGTTATAAGGCTCCAATGAGACAATATGTGTAGAATCCTGGGCAGACTTGAAAGTTCTATATAAAGGTTAATGACGATGATGAAGAAATGGCCTCTAGGTTTGCCCCCCTCCGCTTCAAGGTCCTCGGATCCCATAGGTTCAAGAATGGAGGACGGGAAAGGAGGAGAAGGACTCCTCTAGAAACACCTCTGCCTTTGTGGTGCCTTTTTCTAGACTCACCCAAGAATCTGCAGTGACCCGTCCCCTCCCCCCTGGCAAAATGAGGTCATTTGCCTGGAAATCCGCTTGCCCAGCTGTATAGTGCACATTCGGCTCCCCGGTGCTGACACAGGGCCCGCTGGAGAAATAAGCTGAAGCCAGTCATTTTGTGGGGCATTCAAGGTGGTATATATGTATATATTAAATGCATGTTATTAAGTGAAGGATTTTGATAATAAAAGTTTTGGGGTTTGGTAAAAATGTGCTGTGGACCAGCGATAGGCTTACACTTACCAACTAGGCAAACTTGAGCAAGTTACTTTCCTGGGCGTCCATTTCTTGGGCCAGTTTCATATGCTCACATGTGATTATGTTATAATAGGTAATAAATTATAAGTTATTGGACTCTCATGTTCTGAGCTATTCGTGGACTCTCATCTCTCTCTTTTTCCAAACCCTTACGTTCAATCTTAGAGCTGATACTGTGTTTTGGTTAGGGTTAGGCAATGGGGGTTAAGTGACTTGCCCGGGGTCACACAGCTGGGAAGTACCTGAGGTCAGATTTGAACCCAGGACCTCCCGTCTCTAGGCCTGGCTCTCAATCCACTGAGCCACCCAGCTGCTCCCCTGCCACCTCTCCCCCCACTCTCATCTCTTTTGCTTATCTGAATGTGGCCCTCGCCAAGATGTAATGTTTACTAACATCTTAAGATTCATAGAGCATTTTGCATATACAGGATGTAAGCCACACTTCTCTCTAGCTATTTTATTACAAACTGAGCTGAAAATAATGGGACCGATATTTGAGAGTTTCCTCATCCACTCTTCCTCTCCCCCCCAACAAGGAGCTGGGTGTCTTATTATTATTGAATTATTACGAATACTTTCTCAGGGGGAAGAGAGATTCCATGGTATTTTTTGCTCAGTTTTGGTCAAATTGCTTTATTTCTAGTTCATACGGACTGGGCTCATTCAAGCTCAGCTGTCCTGTTTCCTTCTCTCTCCTGGCTTTCTTTAACCTCACATCTGTCCTCTCTACCATTTCACTGGACTTTGGACCCAGAAGACCAGTTTTGTGTGCCATTTCAGTGACTAACTACCATTTGGTCAAGTGACTTCCTCTCTCCGAGTCTTGGTTTTCGTAGCTCTATAATGTGGGAATTAAATGAAGTGATCCTTAACCTTCATTCCAGCCTCAAACCCTAGGATTCTGTGGCAGGTTTATCAATCTGTCAATGAGAAGTCAATGAACAAACATGGATCAGGTATCACCTGCTGTGCAAGCTGGAGTAGGCTGGTAAATGCTTAACAACCAGTTCTCTGAAGAGGTGAGGGGAAAAAAGGCGTGTTGGATACACTTTCAGGTTTAATCTACATTATTAACATTTTCTCCATTACAATAAATCAACTCTGAATTGGTAGCTTTTTCTGATTTCCAGAGTGTAAATGCTCACACTCAACATTTAACAACTGGCTCTTGTGAGCTGGTCTGAGCTACATGCAAGGCGGATACCAAAAAACCCTAAGTCATAATACCTGTTAAGAATCCAAAGAGGGGAGCAACGGGGTGGCTCAGTGGATGGAGAGCCAGGCCTAGAAATAGGAGCTCCTGGGTTCAAATATGACCTCAGACACTTCCCAGCTGTGTGACCCTGGGCAAGTCACTTAACCCTCATTGCCTAGCCCTGACCACTCTTCTGCCTTGTAGCCAATACATAGTATTGATTCCATGGCGGAAGTTAAGGGTTTAAAAAAAAAAAAAGAGTCCTAAGAGGCTGGGATTATTTTCCTACTCTAGATTCAGAGTTTGTTACACCAGACTAGGGGTTTTTAACCGTGTGTGTGTGTGTGTGTGTGTGTGTGTGTGTGTGTGTGTGTGTGTGTGTGTGTGACAGACCCCTCTGGCAGTCTAGTGACATGGATGACATGGACCCCCTTTCCAGAATAGCATTTAAATATTATTGTAAATATTCTGGAAGGGGAGTCCATTGACTTTTACTTCTTTTATAGAATAAAACAAATACAGATAAATCTGGATTTAAAGTAGATTAAAATGAAATAAAATGTTTTTTATAAGATAAAATAGATAGTATTACAATAGAAACCAGTTATATTAGAATACAGTTCTTTATTTGAGCACCCAAAGCAAAACAAATTCCGGGACCCCAGGGTAGGGACTCATGGCTTGGAGCACGCTGCTCCCTGTGCCTTCCTTCCGTGGTACCTGTACCGTTTGCTGAGTTGGAAAGTTTTCATGTTGAGTGGAACGGCGCCTCTCAGTAACTCCTTCTGCCCTGCTCCCTCTGGTCCTGAAATAAATAGAGATTCAGCCATTTCCAACTGCTTGGGAAGAGTTCAGGAGACGAGGCCAGGCTAGTGAAATGCTCCCAGTTGTCCACCGGGCATCAAGTCTGGCAAAGCTTCGCCCTGACTTTGCCCCGAGTCTTCTGTCTGGCCATCACTCCTCCCTTTAACTAGATTTCACGCAGGGAGAACTGGAGGCAGATCAGCACCCTGCTTTCCCCTTCTGCACACCCTCAGGCTTTCCTGTTGGTAGCAATCCATCCTCGCCTAGGAGATAGGGTAGTTATTGGACTTGAGTCAGTAAGATGGTTTCAAATCCAACCATATGCATTTACTTGGATGCATCACTTAGCCCCCCTGTGCCTCAGTTTACTTATCTGCAAATTAGACTTAATGGCCTCTATAGTCTTCTCCAGCTCCAAATCGAGGATCCAATGAATATATGTTCTTCCAAGTCTCATGGCTCAAAACTTGGCACAAGGCTACATGATATAGAGGCTGTAAAGGCATAAGCTCTCTATAGAGGCTATAAATATCATTTCTTACTCCCGAGTCGTATTTCCTAACATTTTTGCCCACCTTTGCCCTGACGTCTTTGAATGTTCAAGCATATATAATATTCTAATGCCCATCCTTGTTTCTCCCTTATCCATGTCTAATCCATTCTGCATAAGACAGCCAGACTGATCTGTCCAAAATACCAACCTTCCACCTCACTCACATGCTCAGCAACTTTTTTTTCTAAAACCCTTTCCTTCAAGAACGAGGCAATCAGGGTTCAGTGACTTGCCCAGGGTCACCTAGCTAGGCAACATCTGGTGCTAGATTTGAACCCAGGCCCTCCTGACTCCAGGTCTAGTGCTTTATTCAGTGCGTTACCTAGTTGCACTCCAACATTTTTAATGATTTTCCACTAACAACAAAATAAATCCCAAACCTTTCAGCTCATCTTTAACCAGGTGCTCTCAATCTACCTCAGCTAATCACTTTTCAAGACCTTTTGTCTAACCTAGCCAAACCAGCACACTCATTTTCCAACCAAAGAAATCTTGAGGGTTTTTTCTTGAGGGTCTCTGCTCTTTCCTATGCCATTCCTTTAATTGGAAATACCTTCCTTCCTTTGTCCTCTTTCATCTGTTCCATTCTTTTTTTTTTTTAACCCTTACCTTCCATCTTGGAGTCAATATTGTGTATTGGTTCCAAGGCAGAAGAGATGTAAGGGTTAGGCAACAGGGTTTAAGTGACTTGCCCAGGGTCACACAGCCGGGAAGTGTCTGAGGTCAGATTTGAACCCAGGACCTCCCATCTCTAGGCCTGGCTCTCAGTCCACTGAGCCACCCAGATGTCTGCCTCCCACCTGTATTTTTAACTTTAGTGTTCTTCCAGGGCTGCTTTGTGATGGCAAATAATGGAACATCAGAGGCTCTGCAGAATTAGGATTGCCTCTCCATCTACTAAGTTACCTAACTGCCCAGGGGATACAATTAATTTTTAAAAAGCCTCTGTCTTCAAGGAACTTACAACATAATGGAAGAGACAACACATAGAATCAGTCAGGAGAGGGGGATACATTTTTCTTCTATGGATTTGAAACCAGGCAAGGCAGCGAATGCAGCGTGGAGTAAGAGGAAGAAGGGAACAGAAATTGAAGAACTAGAATCACACAGGAGATGGGAAGATCATAGGATCTTGAATTTAGAGCAAGAAGAAAACTGAAAGCCATCAGATCTACCCCCTTCATCCTGTAAACAAATACACCAAAGCACAGGCAGATTACATGCCTCACCTGGCATCATGCAACCAGTAAGGATTGGGGAGGATCTGAATCCGGATCTCGAATCCAAGTCCAGCGCTCTGTCCATTAAGCCATGCTGTCCCTATTATAAGGTCAGCTAAAAAGAGCTTTCTAAACTAAAAGGAATCCTGCAAACAAACCACTTTGTAAATGCTATACAAATGGGAGCTATGATGGTCAATTTTTAATTTGTTTATAATACTGTTTATTATTAGAGGATTACTAGTGGTATAATACTAAGAACACTAGATTTGGAATCAGAAGACCGTAGATCTTGAACTCTGGTTCTGGCAACTTCTTATGTCTTTGGCCAAATTCTTTTTCCTACCTGGGTTTCCTTAGTTTCCCCTTCTGTAAAAGGATGGGATTGGGCTAGAGGGTCTCGAGGTGCTTTCCGTTTCTAAATCTTATGATCTAATTAAGCTTCCTTTTGTAAGATTGGCAGCAAATGATTATCAATTTCATCAGAAGCATCATCATCATTAATAGTGAAAAAGGTGTAAGGAGTTGGATCTGCAGAGCTTTATATAAGCTAGAAACTCGGTTGATTCTGTCTGCAGAGAGAGGCAGCCCTCCCCACCCCCAGAACTGAGCAAGATAATAATCAGTCTTTCATCCTGTCTTGCTCAGATGAGAGCAGAAGCATTATGGGGCGCAGGGGCAGATAGAATATTAGCAAACTTGCAAAAAAGGGAGGAAATACAAAGAGCTGAGATGCAATATTTTGCTCAGATATGGGGCTGTTGTTGTTCAGTCATTTTTCAGTTGTGTTGGATTCTTCCTGACCCCATTTTGGGTTTTCTTGGCATAGATACTTCCGTAGTTTGCCATTTCCTTCTCCATCTCATTTTACAGATGAGGAAAGTGAGGCAAACAAGGGGTGATGTGACTTAGCCAAGGTCACACGGCTGGCACAGTATTTGAGGCTTGAGTTGAAATCAGAAATATTCGCTAGGCACTCTATCACCTCGCTGCCCTTGTGGGACTGTTGCTTTTTCTCTCTAAACTGTAGCTCCCTGATGGGAGGTCTGGAGCAGTAGCGGTCCCTCCTTTCTTTTTGTGCGCAACATTGGATTTTCATGTTAGATTTGTACGGCCAAATAGCAAGCCTAGAGAGCTGATAAAGCTATTTGGGAGAATCTCTTAATGCTTATAAAATAAAACAACAACGAAAACATCTCGTTTCCAAAAATATAGTCACAAAGAATTTCTTCATGCTATTTTTAGTCTTTGTATTGTTCTGATTGGCTTTCAGCTCCTGAGTCCTGAAAAATACCACCCAATACCACTTCTTCCACTAGTGTTATTGGTGGTATTAATGATAATAATAAATCTCACCCTGTGCTCAAAGACTAGTTGCCTCTATCTGGGTCAGGATGAGATGTACCACTAGTTACTCAGCAAATGAAGATACTGCCCAGAGGACCAAGGTAGGATATTAGAAGTCAGTCATTCCAGAATGGTGTCAAGAACCAGTGTGAGTGTGGGGGCACAGGGAACTTCAATTCTGGGGGCAACCAGGTGGCTCAGTGGATAGAGAGCCTGCCTGGACTTGGGACGACCTGGGTTCAAATGTGAACTCAGATACTTCCTAGCTGTGTGACCCTGAGCAAGTCATTTAACCCTAGCCCTTGTCCTTCTGTCTTAGAATTGTTACTAGAACAGAAAATCAAGTGTTTTGTTTTGTTTTTTAGAGAAAGAAACTCAATTCTACAAACTCTAGCCCCAATGTAGGATGTGTCATGCTCAATGCACACAATGAATTTATTGAGAGCGCCATAGTGATAATAAGGTGATCCTAGGAAGACAGACTATTAGAGTCGAAAGAGAAGTGTTTTGGGCTTAGCTTGGGTTTCTACTCTGGCTCTGCCACTAACCCTGTATGTGACTTTGGGCAAGTCACTTAACCTCTTGGACTCAGTTTCCTGACCTGTAAAAGAAGGGATTAGACTTCTAAGGTTCCTTATGGATCTGGATTCTATAATCCTAGACATAAGAAACATTAATGGGGGAGTTCTTATGTTGCAATTCAGTCCTCTCCCTTATATTATATTCTTATTATATACACACACACACACACACACATATAATCTGTATCATAATATAAACTTATATTAAAGGGGAAAACATTGCCCTTCGCCAGAGAGAACTCCCAGGCTGAGGGGGGAAAAGATGCACTGGTATGAATCAGAAAAAGGGGCTTGAATACAATGCAAGTGTTTGGACTGATGTTTTTGCTGTTCTCCACAAATAGCACTCTTGACTCTTGACTCTAATTCCTTGCAAGGTTTGTCCCTCATGACTAGAATGCCTGGCTTCCTCTTAAAATCCTTGTTTCTTTCCAAGAAAGAATATCATCTCTTTATTTTTTAAACATTTACCTCCTGTCCTAGAATTAATACTGTGTATTGGCTCCAAGGCAGAAGAGTGGTAAGGGCTAGGCAATGGAGGTCAAGTGACTTGCCCAGGGTCACACAGCTGGCAAGTGTCTGAGGCCAAATTTGAACCCAGGACCTCCCATCTCTAGGCCTGGCTTTCAATCCACTGAGCCACCCAGCTGCCCCCTCTACCATTTCTTTAAATGCCTTTTCTTAACTTGAGGCCTTTCTGATTTTATCCCACCTTCCCCAATGATGCTCCCCCCTGCTTACTGACCTTGCATTCCTTTTGTAATTACTTGTACTGTATACATGTTATATCGCCTGATAGAATATAAGCTCAGCTCATTTGCTTCCTCATCTTACTGGTGCCTGATACAGAATAAACACTAACTTTATTTATTTATTTATTTGTTTATTGAATGACTGATAATGGGAGCCATATAGAGCAGTGGAAGGAGAAGTAGGGCAGATACAGGAATTGAAAAAGAACAGACATAGACGAATAGGGTTAGGCCATCAATAATATTCCTGTGGTTGCTCAGCTGTTTCGGTCCTGTTCAATTCTTCATGATCCCATTTGGGTTTTTTTGGCAAAGATATCTGGAATGGTTTGCCATTTCCTTCTTCAGCTCATTTTACAGATGAGGAAACCAAGGCAAACAGGCTTAAGTGACTTGTCCAGGGTCACACAACTAGAAAGTATCTGAGGCCAGATTTGAACTCAGTCTTCCTGACTACAGGCCCATCCTGTATCCACTGAGCCATGTAGCTGCCTCCTGTATTACTGTCTCCTGAGCTAAGATTTAAAATGGTTTAAACAACAATCAATCTTAGCCTTGAGTGCAGAGACATAGTTCTAGAATGGAAGAATGGATCAACTAGTCCCAACCTCCTCATTTTAAACACGAGGACACCGAGACCCAGCAAGATTATGTGTTTCACAGGCAGAGTAGTATCGAATCAGGATTTGAACTCGGGTCCTCTGATTCTAAAGCCTCTTCCACAAGAGGAGTGGCAGGAAGGAGAGGACAGTGTTAGGTGGTGGCACATCTACCAAGAGATCCTCCCTCGTCAGCTCTTCGCTTCCTCATGGACTGCAGCTCCCAGAACACATTCTACTCCTTCGAATTTCCCCATCCCTGGCCCCATTCCTCCGCTGAGGGTCTGGAAAGTCCATTACAAAAAAGAAAAAAAGAAACAGCCCAAGCCCTTTTGTTTGCTCTAAATGAGTGCTAGTCGTGCCTAAAGATTAGGGCACTATTCCGTGGAAATAGAGGCCCTGGTCTTTCTGGGTTTGGTAAGAGCTGGGAGGTCTGCCGGCGCAGCCCTAGCCTTGGTAAATGCTAGCGGTAATAGTAACTAGCCTTCCTTGCTTGCTGCCCTGCCTGGATGGCCTCATTTTATAAACACGGCAGCCCTACAGGAAGGGGATGCCAGGGTCCCATTTTACAGGTAGGGGGCCTGAGATGATGGAATTTATTCAAGATCATAAACTAGGATGGGTCTGAGGCCGGATCTGAATTCAGGTCTTTATGACTCCAAGTCCAGCTCTCTACCTGCTCTCTGCCTAGCCCCTTTGGTGAACTAGGAACCAGGCTCATCTGAAATAAACTCCAGGGAGAAATGTGAGTTATGAGGATAGGGCGAAGGATAAAGATATGAATTGTTTCAACAACACTCTGGCTAGACTGACTTCTAGTATCCTACCTTGGTCCTCAGGGCAGTATCTTCATTTGCAAAGGCAGTAAGACAGCCAATAAACATTGATGAAAACAACAAGTTCTGCCTTAGAATAGCTCCTCCAGGCCCAGAGAGCCAGAAAGGGGAGAACCTGGATTCAAATCTGGCCTCAGATATTTCTTAGCTGTATGCCCCAGGACAAGTCACTTGTCCCCCATTGCCTAGCCCTTATGACTTTTCTGCCTTGGAACCAATACACTATTAGTTCTAAAAGGAAGGGAAGGATGTTAAAAAAAAAAAAGAATAGATATCAAGGATGGGCCTTGGAACCAATGGACAGTATTGATTCTAAGAGGGAAGGTAAGGGTTTAAAGAAAAAAAAAAGAATTGATTCCAAGGCTGAAGATTGGGGAAGGATGGAGGCAGTGGGGATTAGGTGTATGAATTACTATAGTGTCAGGTCGGATTTGAACCCAGAACCTCCCATCTCCATTCTGGGGCTCTCTATCGGAACCACTTAGCTGCCCCTCAATAAACATTTGCAAATGTTTTATTATATTTATTTATATATATTCCACATAATACATTTATTCTAATTATAAGTGTTTATTATAAGCATTAATAAATGTTTATTAGGCACCTCCTGTGTACCAGACACTGTGCTAAGCATGAGGGATACCCCAAAAAGGAAAAAGATAAAGTTACTGCCCTTGAAGAGCTCAGAATCTCATGGGGGAGACAATGGGCAAAACGCCTTTGGAGAAACAAGCTGCATTCGGGAGAAGTTGGAAACGATCCACAGAGGGAAGAACCTAGAACAAAGGGGATTGCAAAAGGCTTCTCCTAGCAAAGGAGGTTACGGTTTTAGCTGGGAGCCGAAGGAAGCCCGGAGCCAGAGCCGAGAGAGGAAGAGGTCAAACTGAGGGAAGGAATAGCCAGCCCGGGAGGGAGTTGGCGCGTTGCGATTGGCGTGCGTGCGTGCGTGTGCGTGTGCGTGTGCGTGTGCGTGTGTTAGTGATTATCTCATGGCTGGCCGATACCAAAGAAAGTCATTCCCGCGGGCAGGATATTATTAGGTTGTTTCCCTTTCCCTCTCGGGCAGGGGAGGATGGAGAG
Organism: Monodelphis domestica; assembly: GCF_027887165.1. Taxonomy (NCBI): domain Eukaryota; kingdom Metazoa; phylum Chordata; class Mammalia; order Didelphimorphia; family Didelphidae; genus Monodelphis; species Monodelphis domestica. The sequence continues at coordinate 91,151,924 of NC_077230.1, read as the reverse complement.
CGGCGGTCCCGCTAGCTCGGGACAGAGGACCCGCCCCGCCTCCCCTCTCCCGGCTAGTCAGCGGCGTGTGCGGCTGCCTGACGGCCAGCCGGAGAGGTTTTGTGGAGGAAATTGCGACGTGCTCATCTCCATCCTTTGCCAGGATGTGGGGGGAGGGTCTGCCTGTGAGGCCACCGCGTCGCACCTCGGCTCTGATTGCTCCGTATCCCGTTGCTGCCCCGGGGCTGTTACTAGAAAGGGCAACCAGTGTCAGAAGCTGTGCCTTTCCAACCTCGTCTCATAGTCTCCCCGTCCGGTTCCTTCCTCACAGGCGGATTTAATTGGAAGTTAAAAGAAAACAAAACCATGTTCCTGAGTTTTACATTCTCTTCTGAGGTGGATCCTCCAAACTTTTTTCTTCTGTTCTCTTCCCCCAGGAATCTGTGGGGCCGGGAGAACCGCCAGAGGGCCATAAGCTGAGCAAAAAGAGCCCCCAAAGCTAGCGAGTACAGCCCCTTCCCTTTGAACTGTGTCACCAGGCGCGGGCGAGCGAGCATCAGAGTCAGATGCTTCCCCCACCAAATGACCTTGTGTTTATGTTGTAATTCCTTGTACTGTATACATGCTAGTCTGTAAACTCAGCAAGGCTGGCTGTATGGAAGGAACCTTGGGACTGCAGGCAGAGGACCTGAACTCGAATTCCAACTCCACAATACCTTTGGGACCTTCAAGGAAGCACTTAATGTTTGTGGACCTCAGTTTCCTTGCCTGTAAAATATTTGTATTATCTATCTTATGTTAAATTTTTGTTTTATTCTTAAAAAACCCTTACCTTCCAACTTGGAATCAATGCTATTTATTGGTTCCAAGGCAAGAGTAATAAGGGCTAGGTAATAGGGGTTAAGTGACTTGCCCAGGGTCACACAGCTAGCTGCCCCCAAGTCTCTCTCTCTCTCTCTCTCTCTCTCTCTCTCTCTCTCTCTCTCTCTCTCTCTCTCTCTCTCTGTCTCTGTCTCTCTGTCTCTGTCTCTCTCTCTCTCTGGCTCTCTGGCTCTGTCTCTCTCTGGCTCTGGCTCTGTCTCTCTGTCTCTGTCTGTCTCTCTTTCCCTCCCCCTCTCTCTCTCCCTCTCTCTCTGTCTCTGTCTGTCTCTGTCTCTCTCTGTCTGTCTCTCTGTCTCTGTCTGTCTGTCTCTCCCTCCCTCCCCCCCTCTCTCTCCCTCTCTGTTTGTCTGTCTGTCTGTCTCTGTCTGTCTGTCTGTCTCTCCCTCTCCCTCTCTCTGTCTCTCTCCTCTCTCTCTTTCTCTTTCCCTTACCTTCCATCTTACCATTATAGAACCAATACAATGTATTGGTTCCAAGGTAGAAGAGCAGTAAGGGATAGACAATGGGGATTAAGTGACTTGCCCAGGGTCACACAGCTAGGAAGTGGCTGAGATTATATTTGAACTGAGTACCTGCAGCCTCTGGGCCTGGCTCGTAATCCACAGATCCCCCAAATATCCCCATCTTTTATTTTAGAAAGATGTTCACCCTAAATGGTTAAAACAAAAAGTTTTGGCACTTAGAATAGTACATTTTTGTAATTTGGAAAATTCTCATAAACAGTTGACAATGCCAGACAAATGAGGTGTCTGTAACAAGTGACAGAGATTATTGAGAAATAAAATAGAAAGGAAAAAAGGAAGAGACATAGTAGTGGTCAGTAAGTCAGTAAACATTTCTTAAGCATCTATTAAGTGCTGGGAATGCAAGTATGAAAAAGAAGGCTAGTCTGTGCCCTCAAGAAGCCTATAGTCCAACGATAAGGTCGGAATAGGAACCTCTTGTGTTAGATGTGTGTGGGTTGGATTAGATTGTCTCTGGAGTCCTTTCTAGTTGAAAGCTATGATCTTGTAATAAAACAAAATATAAAGACTTGTTAAATGATTCCATAATACTAATAATTTGAGACTTTGCTTGTGGCATTTGGGAGTCATTCTCATTTTCTGGGTTTGCATATTGGGCACCCCTACCCCATCACAATAGCTCTCCATTATTCTTTTCTTATTTGCTCAATTATCTAAGCTAATTCTCAACTTTGTACTTTCTGTTAGAGCTGAGCTCAACACACTACGAGCTGAGGGTGGGGAATGTCTAAACAGCTTTTGTCTGCTTTCTTGGGAGGTATTGCCAGGATCTCAGAGGGACCTACAAGCTTTCTGTGCCTCCAGAATGGTGTGATCCAGGGCAAAGTCTGATCACTGCCTTCTTGGTCTGAGTTCAGTGAGCTCCTGAGCTGGGTTTGGGTCTGAGCAACACTCCTGTAGGCTTGTCCCTGGTTAGGGGAAGTCCCAGTAGACTGTTGCTGGACCCAGCTGCTTTGTTATTTCTGCCTGGGTTCTTCCACTTCAGGCTTCAGCCTGAGCCCAGACCAGGCTCTCCTTCTTAGGCCAGACCCGTATAGCCATTGTTTATTTCTGAATTTGTTCCTTTTTCAGTACGTGGCCTAGATCCAGTTACCACTTGTATCTACCCCGCAATGCCAGCCCTGGGCAGAGATGCCCCCAGCCTGCCTTGGAACTGTGAAGGAGAACTGGGCAGTGATCAGGCTGCCATTTGGTACTTATTCCCACTTTCTACACAAGGACTCAGTGCCTAATGATGGTTGTGGGACCTTGCCTTGCCCTGATGGGCAAACAGCACTGCCTTCTTTTAGTTCCTGGGTGCTTCCCCTCGGAAGACCTCGCTGTCTGTCTCAGGATGATCACCTGGGCTGGAAAAAATGGTTCACTGTGATTTTTATCCTGGATTTCCTGATCGGGATTCAGTCTCTGCAGAGAGGTTATTTTGAAGGGGCTGAGTAATAATGTACTCTAGTAATAATTTATTAATATAATAGGTGGACTGCTAATACTCATCTGCCATCTTGCCTCTGCCCTCTAGTAATATAATATTAATAGAAATAATCAGTAAGCAGCTCACTTTCATATAATGCTTTAAGGCTCATAAGCAGCCTTGTAGCAGAGGCAAAAAAGTCTGAGTTGTCAAGAGATGGGAATAGAAACACAGGCCAGAATTGTTGGAAAAGGCTTCATGAAGAAGGTGGGACTCTCAATAGATAGTGTTCTATTTGTTCTCTATACACAAATAGATGTGATCTCATGGATTCGAAATGACACAAATTCCAACCCACACATCTCTGTTTGTTCTTTGATGTTCTTAGTCATATCCTCCCATCAGTTCTCTTTATCCCAACAGCACAAGGATATTGGGGAGCAGTAGGCTCCCCACCTAATCTCTGGGTGCTCTCTCTCTCTCTCCTCTGTCTCTCTCTCTGTCTGTACCCCTCTCTCTCCCTTTCTCTTCATCTCCATCTCTCTCTCTCTCTCTCTCTCTCTCTCTCTCTCTCTCTCTCTCTCTCTCTCTCTCTCTCTCTTTCCTCTTGTTTTCTTTCTTTTCCTCTTTCTTTTTTGATCCCTCTTCTCTGTTTCTCTGATTCTGACTCTTTCTCTCCTTCTCCCTCTTCTCCCTCATCTCTGTTTGTCTCTCTTGGTCTCTCTTAACAGTATATTTCCCTGACGCCATCTTTTATTCTGTTTACTTTTGAATATCCTTTTTTTGCCATGTGCCATAACATTTTTCCTACATATAGTTCTGAGCACTTCACTTTCAATCTCAGTAAGTCTCTTCTCTAAATATGGCCCTCAATAATAGTTGACAAAAAATAATTTGAAGGATAATATATTGGGGGAGCAGCAGGGTAGCTCAGTGGATGGAGAGCCAGTCCTAGAGATGGAAGGTCCTGAGTTCAAATCTGTCCTCAGATACTTCCTAGCTGTGTGACCCTGGGCAAGTCACTTAACCCCCATTGCCTAGCCCTTACCACTCTTCTGCCTTGGTACCAATACACAGTACTGATTCCAAAATGGAAGGTAAGGGTTTAAAAAAATAAAATAAAATATTGGGAAAAAATGGTAACCATCATTGCCCTCGTGGAGTACATTTTGATGAAGGAGGCAACCTGTACAGATATAGATCTCTACAAGATACATATGAAATGGATACAAGGTAATTTTGGAGGGGAAGGAACTAGGCGCTTGGAGGATAAAGGTCTCCTGCAGAAAGGGGTCTTTGAGCTGAGTCTTAAAGAAGCCACAGAGAGTAAGAGTATCTTAGAATGTGCCGTACACATCGTAGATGTCCTATCAATATTTCCGTGGATGAATGGATGGAGACCACAGGACAAGGCTTGGCAGAACCCATGGAGAATATTTAAAACCAAGAACTAGGATTTTCCTGTATTAAATAAAGACCTCACTATCATAGAATTTGTAACTCGCTTGAAGAGTTAAGCCCTATAACCAGTAAATGATTAGGAATCTATAAAAATACATATAAAGTGTGACTAGAAATCAAGAAGGTGGAGATTTTGCTGGATATGTGTGACTGTAGATGAGTAATTTAACTTTCCAGCCTCAGTTTTCTCATCTCTAAAATGGGCTATTGATACTTGTACCCCTTGCTTCACATAGTTGGTTTGGGGAAAGACCTTTATAGAATCTTATAATGATTATAGATATGTGAATAATTATTCTTGTTGATATGAATTGTCACTGTTACTTTTTAAAATACCAGACCCATTTGAGTGGTGTCACTTTCAGAGTCTCTTTCAAAGTCCTTCACCTTGTTAAGCAAACAAATATCAAGCACCTTCCATGTGCCTGATACTATGCTAAGTGCCTTATAAATATTATTTCATTTGATGCTCCCAACAACCCTGGGAGATTGATGCTATTATTATCCCCATGAGGAAACTGAGGCTGACAGAGGTAAGTAACTTGCCAAGGTCATACAACTAGTAAATATGTGAAGCTAAATCTGAACTCAGATCTTTCTGATGGAGCACAATGCTTTGTGTACTAAGCCACCTAGCTGTAATGTGTTCTGGTGCTGCTTTCATTGAAAAGAACATTATTGGAACTCCTCTTTGGGAATTGTCTATAGAGGTAGTGTAGGAATTACATAAGAAAATAAATCCTCAATGCTTCATAATAAAATCTATTTTTTAATTTTAAAAATCTTAATGGCCCTTTAATTCACCAAGGCAGTCTGTTCTGACCAGGCCTGTTTAATCATAATCTTAATCATCAAATTTGACTCCAAGTTACTTTTGAACACTTTTAAAGTTCAGATCCTCCTTAAAAGCAATAATATTAGCCACCCCTGCAGATTAGTTTTTTAAAATGTGTTATATGAAACAGAAAGACACTAAGAAAAACTCTTAGCAGAATCCCTGGACTATAAGTATGAAACCTTGTGAAGAGACGATGTTGAGGGGGACAAGATTAGTCTTGATAAAGGAGTTTGGGTAGATTTGTTTAAAAAACAATTTTACATTTCTTAGTAGTAGAATACTAACAAGGAAGCATTAATACTATGTGCAAGACGTTGTGCCGAGTGCCGGACAGTTGCATCTCCCACCCTGGTTCCAGCTTTCATCAACTCTTGCCTGTATTTTTCTAGCAGGTTCCTCATAGATCTTCCTACCTGAAGTCTCTCCCCATTCCAGTTCATTCAGCAAGCAGCTGCTCACATGATTTTCCTTAAGTGCATTTCAACCCTCTACTAAACCCACCCCAGTACAGTGGCTCCCCAATGAATCTAGGTTAAAATCTAGGTTTCTCTGGTCAGCTTTTAAAATCCTTCACCTCCTGACCCCAACTTGGCTTTCCATCTTCACTGCACATTACCGCCTCCTTCCTCACTCTGCCATACAGCCAAACCTACCTTTTTGTTCCTTACACATCCATCTCCGGGCGTCATGCCATCCCTCATGCATGGAATCCATTATCCTCTTCCTCTTATCTCAGCCTCATAGAATTCCACTTAAAAGAAAGAAAGAACAAGACTTGTGATAGGTTGGTGAATAGTGAGGAACTGAAGATGACCCTAAGCTTTCTGTCCTAGGCGGGAGTGGATCAGTTCAATTCTAGACATGTTAATTTTGAAGTAATGGGGGGGGGGGACTCCAAGTAATGATAGATGGCTTATAGCAAATTAAATGAGCTGTCATTTATAAGTGGAGTTAGAATCATTCTGTTTGGTTTCAAAGGACAAAAACAGGAGTCATAGGTGGAAAGAGGCAGTAGTTGAGCTTGATATAAGGAAAACCTTCCTCACTATTAGAGTTGTCAAAGAATGGAATGGGATTCCCCAGCAGTGGGGAGGTTTCCTTCATTGGAGATCTCTCCTGTCCCCTTCCCTTCCCTTCCCTTCCCTTCCCTTCCCTTCCCTTCCCTTCCCTTCCCTTCCCTTCCCTTCCCTTCCCTTCCCTTCCCTTCCCTTCCCTTCCCTTCCCTTCCCTTCCCTTCCCTTCCCTTCCCTTCCCTTCCCTTCCCTAACCTTCCCTTCCCTTCCCTTCCCTTCCTTCCCTTCTTCCCTTCCCTTCCCTTCCCTTTCCCTTCCCTTCCTTTCCCTTCCTCCTTCCCTTCCCTTCCTTTCCCTTCCTCCTTCCCTTCCCTTTCCCTTCCCTTCCTTTCCCTTCCTCCTTCCCTTCCCTTCCCTTCCCTTCCCTTCCCTTCCCTTCCCTTCCCTTCCCTTCCCTTCCCTTCCCTTCCTTTCCCTTCCTCCTTCCCTTCCCTTTCCCTTCCCTTCCCTTCCCTTCCCTTCCTCCTTCCCTTCCCTTCCCTTCCCTTCCCTTCCCTTCCCTTCCCTTCCCTTCCCTTCCCTTCCCTTCCCTTCCCTTCCCTTCCCTTCCCTTCCCTTCCCTTCCCTTCCCTTCCCTTCCCTTCCCTTCCCTTCCCTTCCCTTCCCTTCCCTTCCCTTCCCTTCCCTTCCCTTCCCTTCCCTTCCCTTCCCTTCCCTTCCCTTCCCTTCCCTTCTCCTTTATCCTAAGAATCTGGAGCATCTTTTCCATATAATTGTTAACATTTTACATTTCTTTTTGATAAATGTACATCTTCTGTGAAAATTTTTCTGATGGGAAGTAGGTCTTGGTGTTATGTATTTGTGTTAACTCTGTGTATATCCTGAATTGTTATTTAATCATTTCAGTTGTGTCTGACTCTGTAGCCCCTTTTGGGGTTTTCTTGGCAAAGCTACTAGAGTGGTTTGCCATTTCTCTCTCTAGCTCATTTTACAGATGAGGAAACTGAGGTGAACAAAATTAAGTGAATAAGAAAGTTATTTTCTTATTTTTCCTTATAATCCTAGATTCATCAGCTTTATTTGTGCAAAAGGCTTTCAATTTCATATAATTAAAATGATCTCTTTTATCCCTTTGTTCTATCTATCATTTGGTTAAAAATTTACTTCCTATCCAAAGTTATGAAATATAACCCTTGCCTCTTCCCTCTAATTAAAAAAATATGATGTGACCTTTTATATTTTGGCTGTGTATCCATTAAAAAATATTGGGTTTATATGGTATAAGATTCTAGTCTAAACATATGCTTTGTCAAACTGCTTTGTCTAAAGCCACTTTTTAACTTTAATTCTCTATGACTTATTTTCATCTAGCTAATAGGGCAAGTATTTTATCATGATTTGACATCTCCATTGATTCCTATAATTACCAAAATGCAAAACATCTTTAAATATTTTTTTGGCTAGAGGATGTAAAAGGTAAAAATATGGGGATGTAACCCCATGAAAGACTATTATTCTCTGTGGATCAATGTTCCTGTCTGGAACACTGTTTCAGTCTGCATGTCTGTCTCCTTTTCTCTCCTATATCTTTCTTTCTTTTTGTGGCTTTCCAATTTGATTGAATTCAGTCAACAAACATTCATTAAATGCCTATACTTATGGACAACATGCAAGACATTGTGTTCTGCACTGGGGATACAATGACAAAGTGAAAAACTGTCCCAACTCTCTAATTTCATTCCATTGGACACAATAAATAGGGAAACAGGATAACCAAATGCATGATAATTTCTAAAAGAAAAGAGGACACTAACAACCAGGAAGATCAGTAAAGGCTTCTCGTAGAATGTGATTCATAAGCTGAACCTCAAAGGAAGCCAGATGTTTTAAAGGGTAGAAGTGAAGGAATGCTTTATAGTTATAAGGGACAGCCTTGGGTCTATGGAAGAGCAAGTAGGTCAGTTTGACTGGAACAGGATGTGCATGGTAGGGGATAAGTGTAAAATAAGTCCAGAAAGGTAGACTGGAGCCAGTTTATAAAAAGGCTTTAAATAACAAAGTTAGGCAACCTGTTTACACACACACACACACACACACACACACACACACACACACACACACACACACACACACAGAGTGTTTATATTTTCTCCAAATGGCAATAGGGAGCTATTGAATGTTCCCAAGCAAGGGACTAACAAAGTCAGAATTGTACTTAAGGACTATTTTAAAGATTATTTTATCTCCTTATATGGTCCTTCTTTCCCTCAACAGGTCTTACACATCCATTTCTCTTTCTTAATCTTAATCTATCATAGTACAGAATTTAAAAATACATATTAAACATTAAACATTATTTGTTACATTTAGGGCTACTCATATTTTTGGTTTTCAATTTAAAAATTTTAAAAACAAGTGAATATATTTATATTTCCCTCTCAAAAAACAATCAAGGAAACCATAAAAAGATGTTCTTATTTTACATTAATGTAAGATCTATGAACTTTAAAAAAAAGAATTTTTTCTTTTTCTTTCTTTAAAGATATTTTATTTTCCCAATTACATGTAATAACAATTTTTCACATAGGTTTTCTGAAGGTATAAGATCCACATTATCTCCCTCCCTTCCCTCCTCTCCCTTCCCCTTCCCAAAGATGATAAGCAAAGTCTATTTCCATATTGCTCATTGTCGTAAGATAATACTCATATAAAACCAAAACTTTAAAATAAAAACCCAAGTAAACTAAAGTGAAAAATACTATACTTTAATCTGCATTTGACTCTAATAGTTCTTTCTCTGGAGGTGGAAAGCATTTTTAGTTGTAAGTCTCTCAGAATTGCCCTAGATCATTGTATTGCTGAGAGCAGCCAAGTTTATTACATTAGATCGCTCCACAATATTGCAATTACTGAGTTCAAATCTAGTCTCAGACAATTATTAGCGTTGTGATTCTGGACAAATAATTTAACTCTGCCTCAGTTTCCTTATCTGTAAAATGAACTGGAGAAGGAAAGGGCAGACCACTTCAGTATCATTGCCAAGAAAAACCCAAATGGGATTACAAAGATTTTGACCTGAATGAAATGTGAAATGAATAAACAACAACAAAATTATTTCAATACAATGAGTTTCTTTGTTATTCTTTATGTTTCATTTTATTCATTTCAAAGCATTATTTTGAAAAGGGATCCATGATCTTCAGTAGGTAGCCACAGGGGTACATGACATGAAAAAAAGTCAAGAACCTTTGTTTTCCATTCATTTTCCCGGCGGATCAGAGACTGTTGATAGTCTCCCTCTGGTAGAGAATTAGAAGCAAACCCAGGAATCTTTGCTCCCAGCATCTCCTCTGTTATTTCAACCAATAGCCCTGAAGCCTAAGCTGCGCCTCCATTCCATTATATACATTTTTGACAACCATGAACTCTGTAGACAAATTGTGCTTCTCTGATTTCCTGAGCCATGATGAAGAGGTCTGTGGAATAAATTAGCTCCAGAGCTTCTAAGGCTATGGCCAGAGCTGTTCAAATGTTTAAAGCCCAGGACCACGGTAAATCAAGTTCGACCTGCAGCTGCCAGATCCCTCTTTCTGCCTCCCCTTCACTCCCCTCTCTCCTCTCTCCTCCTCTTCCTTCGCACAACCAGGATGTTTTTTTCTTGCCTTTTTATTGTTTCACTAACCTAGTAGGTCTCCTCTGGTGGACAGCTGCCAGCCAACTTCCTCTCTTTGGGATGTGAGCTCAAGTTGAAATGACAACACAGGAGATGGTGGGAGGACCGCCCCTCCCTCCCACCCCTGACAGCTTCCCTGGTGGAGGCTTCCAGGGTGTGCTTTCTTGCAGCTGAAAGAAGGAACTGCCAGCGTTTTTGCCTCTGCTACAAAGTGGCAGGAGAGTGCCTGGCCCCTTGCTAGGGAACTTTGTCTTTTTCTTTGGCAGCCCCCCAGAGTATTTGCATGTGGAACGATCCCACTCCAAGGGCTGCAGCAGGTGTTAACTGGAGGATGGTGACTGGGGCAGGGCAGGGCAAAGCCGAGCCATACACTTTCAATTTCAAAAAGTGCTTGTTTGGACTAAACGGGAGCTTTCTGTACATAAGTGCTGGGCCTAGATGAGTGCCTTCTCTCCCAGGCTTCACCTAGAGATGTTATAGACCCTGGTGCACGCTTAAGCACCCAAGCAATACAATGCATTGGATTGAGGACTGGAATCAGAAACCCTAGGTTCCAATCTCTCCTCAGACACTGTGTGGCCTTAGGCAAGTCACTTAACCTCTGTGGGCCTCAGTTTCCTCAATTATAAAATAGAATCCATGTTCTCTGACTTCTTTCCTTCCTTCCTTCCTCCCTCCATTCTTTCCTTCCTTCCTTCCTTCCTTCCTTCCTTCCTTCCTTCCTTCCTTCCTTCCTTCCTTCCTTCCTTCCTTCCTTCCTTCCTTCCTTCCTTCCTTCCTTCCTTCCTTCCTTCCTTTCCAAACTCAAGAGATCCACCAGCCTCACCCTACCCCAACAACAAGGATCACAGGCTTGTGTCCCCACACTCTGTAATCAATTCTGTTTCTTGAAAATAATCCTCTCTCTCTCTCTCTCTCTCTCTCTCTCTCTCTCTCTCTCTCTCTCTCTCTCTCTCTCTCTCTCTCTCTCTCTCTCCTTCTCCTTCTCTCTGTCTGTCTCCTTGCTCCTTCTCTCTCTTTCTCTCTCATTCTCTTTCATCTTCTTCTCTCTCTCTACCTCTCTCCCCCATCTCTTCTCTCTCCCCTCACTCTTTCTCCCTCTTCCCACCTCTCTTTCCTCACACATGTTTCTAAGAAACTGTTTCTCTTTTTCTCTCAAATCTCTCAATATATGTGTAACTCTCTCCAAGCTGCTTTGCTATAAATATATGTGTGTACCTACGTTCCAAGGCACTGACTCCCCATTGAACATAAATCCCTGAGCTCTCTTTCCTTTCAGTAGCTGACATTTTTACAACAACTTCTTATCAGTCAAGCAGCTTTCCAAGAGAAGAGCGCAGTGGTTCTGATTACTCATGCTCACCTCCCGGATGGAAACCTGGGATTAAAGGAGTTCCTGGCCCTGGAGGGGCATATAGAGCTCACCTAGGCTGACCTTAGTTTATAGATGAGTAACTTGGGGTCCAAAGAGGTCACCTAGCTAACCGCTGGCAAAGTTTGGACTCAGGTCAAAGAATCCTGGGATCCCAGAGCCCAAAGGGACCGTAGAACTCACCTACTCCAAATCCTGACCTTTAGAAGAGGAGGAAGATCAGGGCTGGAGAGATGAAATAATTCACCCATGATCACACATGGAACAAGACAGTAATTAGAGCCGTAATTCTAAGCCAGGTCCTGGAACCTCAAATCAAGGCCTCTTTCCATGTGACCCTCCAGATTGTCTTAATCTTGCCTTTTCCCCTCCTCCAGTTTGGATTGAGGTGCTGGCAAAGAGCCCCTGCTTTTTCCCAGGGTGTTTCCTCGAGGCTCCCTTGGAACAATTCAAAGTGGACCCTCTAAGCTGGACAGAGGCCACCAAAGTAGGCACACAGTAGGCATTTAATAAATGCTTGTTGTTTGAGTGATAAAGCCTCCTAGTAAAGTGGATGCTCCACATTTTCACAGTCCCTCCAGGAGAATATGTATTTTTTTTCTAATCAGAGAATAAAGGTCCAAGTCTCAAATCTGTTCACATTCTTAACTTTTCACAGCACTGCTTCCTTGTGGGGGTAAAACAAGGAAGGAAACTAGCCTCCCAGAGAGCCCTGGACAGTCCAGATTGAGGGCCGAGGCTTTTGTTCACACACACTCCCTTGGCTCCCAAACGTTCTCCACCCAGAATCATTACATCCGCAGCAGAGTTTCAAAACACAGCAGAGCGGCGGAGCCCAGGCGGCGGCTGCACAGTGTGATTCGAGGGGGCCCCACCAGGCCCTGCTGACCAGAAATGTTCCACCCGTTTAGCACCATGCCTGAAATTCCCTACATTTAGGGACGTGCCCAGGCCAGAAGACTCCCAGGATAACCTGCTTCTATTACGGGAGGGGAAGGAGGGAAATATTAGCGCCCTTCACACAGGGGATGGGATTTGTTTATTAGAGCTACCAACTGTTCCTCTGGAAAGCAGAAAAAGAAAATGGGATTATGGGTGGGGAGGCTCCTTCTCTAATGGGCCGCCTGAGCCTCAGGAAGTCATTTCTCCTCTCTGGGCTTCAGTCTCTTCATCTGGAAAATGAAGGAGTCGGATTAGATCAGGGATTCTTAACGTGGGGCCCTTGTACAGGGGGTCTGTGTTAGATGGGGGAATCTGTGGACTTTGTTGGGGGGAAAATGAACATCTTTATTTTCTTTGACTTCCAACGGAAGTTTAGCATTTCCTTTAATTAAATGTCATTCGTTGAAATTAGTTTACTCTGCAGTGTTAGTAGTAATACCTGTGACTTTGGCACCAATAGAAATCATAGATATTTTCATATTCCATAAGTCACTGCAAATACTTTGAAATAGCACGTATGCTCATGATTACTTCAAAATTAAGATCATTAGACCCACTGCTAGATAGAGTTCTTTACCAAATGAAAAAAAATTATTTTCAATGTAATTAGATTTTCTTTGTGCTTCCCTGTGTTTTATTTTATGAATTAAAACATATTCTTCTGAGAAGGCTTTTAGAGGCTTCCCTAGACAGGGAGAGGGGTCTGTGACACACTCAAAAAGGTTAATAACCCCTGGATTATGCGATCCCTAAAGCGCTTTCCAGATTTATGATTCTCGGTAAGATTGGATGGGAAGAGATCAGAAATGGGAAATGTCAGTAAGAGATAATTAATTTAATTAAATTGCTACCACCATCACCATCACCACCACCACCACCACCACCACCACTACTACTATTACTATTACTATTACTGACAGTACTAATATTACTATTACTACTAATAGTAATAGTATTACTATTACCACTACTATACTACTACTATCACTATATTACCACTACTCTAGTACTACTACTAGTACTACTGATACTATTACTATCATTACTACTACCACTACTTTTACTACTACTACCACCACTAATTCTATTATTACTACTACTACTATTACCATTATCACTATTACTACCACCACTAATTCTATCACTACTATTACTACTACCACTATCATTGCCATTATTACTACTTTTTTTTGGATAAACAGCTTTATTGGGAAGCACAGTGAGAGAAAGAGAGTAAGATCTGAGAATGATTGAGATGAAAAGAACTCACCAAGAAATGAGGTTCCAAAATGGCACCCTCATTAGTCTATTCAAAGGAACTCACTGCACAGTCTCCTGGGAAATGTAGTTCTTATATTCTATTCACATGAGACTACCATCTCCATACCACCACTTCTATGATTATTACTACATTATTAATTACCAAATTAATATAATGACTAATTATACTATACTTTTACTGATTACTACCACTACCACAATGACTTATAATACTATTACAAATTAGGCAGCTATGATATAGATATAGTCCTTGAGTCAGAAAGACCTGGGTTCAAATCATTCCTTAGATACTTGGTAGCTCTGTGATTCTGAGCAAGTCACTTTAAAAAATCATTTATTTTTCAGTTATATGGAGAAACAATTGTTTTCTGACATTTTGGATTCTGATTTTCTTCCTTCTGCCCCTGGTGGTAAATAATCTGATGTGGGTTATACCAGCGGAGTACATATTTCCATTTTGTTTCATATGGTGGATAGAAGACATTTATCACACATACAGTAAAATTCTCATGAAGGAAATATAGTCGATGATGGCATGCTTTGATCTGCCTCAGACCCCACTAGTTTCTTTTTTTTTTAATTGAAAATTTTTATTTAATTAATTAATTTAGAATTTTTTTTCCATATATGAATTGTTCTTTCTCTTCCCTCCTCCCACCCCCCTCCCATAGCCAATGAACAGTTCTGGGTTTTACATGTGTCACTGATCAAGACCTGTTTCCATATTCTTGATATTTGCACTAGAGTGATTGTTTAGGATCTACATTCCACCGGTTTCTTCTTTGGCCATGAGTAGCATTTTTCATCATGAGTTTCTTGGAGTTATCTTGGAGACTTGCTTTGCTGATATTGGTTTAGTCTTTCACAGTTGATCATCATACAATAGTTCTGTTACTTTCTACATTGTTCTTCTGGTTCTGCTTCTTTCACTTTGCATCAGATTATATATTCCAGGTTTTTCTGAACTCATCCTGTTAGTCATTTCTTAGGTTGTGATAGTGTCCCATTACAACTGTATATCCCTTGTTCTCGTTCTTCTATTTCCTGAGTGATGGACAACCCCATAGTTTTTAATTCTTTACCACTACAAAAAGGGCTGATACAAATATTTTGGTACAGATAGGTCCTTTCCCCTTATCTCTGATCTCTTTGGGATACAGACCCCGTGGTGTTAGTTTTGTGGAACTTTGAGCCGGATTCCATATCACTCTCCAGAATGGTTGTATCTGTTCACAGCTCCACCAACAGTGTACGAGTGTCCCAATGTTCCCACGTCCCCTCCAACATTTCTCCTTTTCCTTTTTGGCCATGTTAGAGTGGTATCTTGGAGTTTTTCAGTTTTCATTTCTCTTATCCATAGTGATTAGGAGCATGTTAGAGGTCATTTAAATTTCTTCCTCCGAGAATTACTTGTTCTTCTGTGACCACTTTTAAGTGGAGAATGTTTTGTATTCTTATAAATCTGACTCAGTTCTCTATATATTTGAGAAACGAGGCCTTTGTCAGAGACCCCTGAGCAAGTCACTTAAACCTGGCCAGCCTCAGTTTCCACATGTGTAAAATGGGGAGGGGGGATATCATCTTCCTTACAGTGTTATTCTAGCCTGGGTAAATGGCTTTGAAAACCTTAAAGGACTCTATCATTAAAACAGAGCTGTCTGCTCTGCTGATAGGGGAGGAAGAAAGGCTCTTTTCTCAATGGTCCCCCCTCCCCGCACCAAACATTAGCTCATTAATTGGCAGCACTTGGGCTGTTTTTCAGCCACAATATTTGATTGACTCCTTGTTACACTGCAGGGGTGGAGGTGGGCCCTCTGGGAGGAAATTGTCTCTTCGGATGACACCATGCACTCCCCATACACGCCCACTCCGCAGCCCAAAAACAATACACTGGGGGGTGGCAAGGAGGTTGCCTCTGAGCAGCTGCTAATTAGGACATCCTCTTCCCAGTCTGTGCTAACATCCCCGATAATGCTGGTGTACAAACAGATGTCTTGGCACATTATGTGCTTCAGACATGGAAGTTGTCAACCTGAAAGAAAAATATGTGTGCTCCAATCGCCCCGTTCATTTAGCGTGCATTCCTAATGGCAGAGGAAGTGGGGGCTCCTACAAAAGGCTGGGGGCTCCTCGGGAGGGATGTGACTTTGCAGCTTCAAAGATCCCTGTCAAATTGGGGCCTTTCAAAGAAGTCCATTTGGAGCCTTGGATGGGAGATGCTGAGAGAAGGACGTTGACGTCGTAGCGGCTGGCTCCCTTTGGGGGGCAGAAAGAGGGATCTCTGCAGTGGGGAGCACCTGGGTCAGAGGGCTAGGAGAGAATCCGCTTTGGGGGGCCCTCGCTCCTCTGTCTAGCAGCAGTCACCTCTGTTTCTTTTCTCTCTCCTCTGCGTGCCTGAAGTTGTTCTTTCTCACGTCCATCTTGCCCCTTGGAAGAAGGCACCCCTGTTCTTGTTTGGGACCCCTCCTTCTATATGGAACATCAGAGGAACAGAGAGCAAAGCTCTGTATGCAGTAGGTGCTTAATCATGGCACTAGAGAGGGTCCTCAGAGGCCATCTAGGCTAGCTTCTTTGCTTTGCACTTGAGGACACTAGATGCAGAAAGTGAAGAGAACTTGCTCAAGGCCATGTAGATGGGGTCAAAGTGAGGATGTGAAACTAGTCATCTCTTCTGTAACAGGAATGTTGTTGGAGGAAACAGTCTAGCGGGTCTGCTCTGGGGACATTCATTAAGTCACCACCACTGCTGTAATGACCGTTACCACCTTTAGGATTGCTACCACCACCATTACCTTTTCAGCTCAAAAATGCTATTGAGAAACCCGACAGAAAGGAAAAGCTCTTTGGGTTCTTTGATAGTTTTTTTTTTTTAATACTATATATTGGTTCCAAGGCAGAAGAGTGGTGAGGGCTAGGCAATGGGGGTCAAGTGACTTGCCCAGGGTCACACAGCTGGGAAGTGTCTGAGGCCAGATTTGAACCCAGGACCTCCCGTCTTTAGGCCTGGCTCTCCATCCACTGAGCTACCCAGCTGCCCTCCACTAAGTGATTTTTGATGAATTAGATGACTCCTAATGGCCCTTTCAACTCTTAAATCTGGGCTCTCTGATCCCTGGCATATGGTCATTCAAACTTGTTAAATATTTCTGTTGATGGGTCACTCACCATCCAAGAAACAACAACAAATTCTTCTCTTTGGAGACAGTACTAGTTGTTAAGTCCTCCGTCTACTGAGCTAAAATCTGCCTCTTTATCATTTGGGTGCATTGGTCCTTGATCTGTTTCCTGGAGCCATTATAAATCAATAATAATATAATAAAATAAATCAAGTCAGCTTCATCTCTGTGGGAGCCTTCATTTCCCCATCTGTAAAATGAACAGGTTGGGCTCGGTGGCCTTTGAGACCCCTTCAGCTGTGACTCTGTTGTCCTGCAGCCCTATAATTCCTCTTCTACTTGCTAGTCTTTTGGGTTCTTGAAAACGTGTATTATATTTCACCTAACTCACCCCTGGCAGGCTAAAGAACTCTTTGTTGTCCAGCCTTTTGGAGCAGGCGGGCTGCTTTATCTTTTTGTGTCCTAGTTAGGCTCTGGATCCCTCCTTGGAACGACGCTGTTCAGTATAAGATAATCATACTATCCTATATAATATAAGATATACAAGATTACAAAGGAAACCGCTCCATAGAAATATGGTTACCAATACAGTAAATAAATAAGGCTTCAAGAATCCCTGGTTTAGAGAGTTCTCTTATGCTCCTGGCTGCCTTTCTCCAGATAGGAACCTTTGTATCATACGATCCCTAGTGGGCAGCTGGGTGACTCAGTGGATGGAGAGCCAGGCTCAGAGATCCTGGGTTCAAATCTGGCCTCAGACACTTCCCAGCTGTGTGACCCTGGGCAAGTCACTTGACCCCCATTGCCTAGCCCTTACCACTCTTCTTCCTTGGAGCCAACACCCAGTATTGAGTCTAAAGACAGAAGGGAAGGGTTTAAAAAGTGTAAAGAATAAATAACAATAAGCAGAGCTTGAGATTGCAGAGGGAATTTTGGCTGCAGGTTCAACTTGTGGAATTGGCAGTTGTCTGCTGCCCTCCACCCGCCTCCTCCCACATCTCAGGGCTTTTTCCCTTCATTTTAAAAATCAAGGCATTTTGGGTGCAGCTGCTCAATCAGCGCTGAATTCACCGAGTCACACTGTCATCCAACACACATTCTTTCTTCTTTGTCATGGCGGAATGAAGACCACATGGTTGAGGTCTCTTTCCTCTTTTAGTGAAACACGGAGGAATCATCTCCTTAGACTGTCCGCCCCCAACGTCTCCGCAGTCTGTGTTTTAGGCTCCATTCTCGACGTCAGAATTCGGGCTTGCACAAGGGTCAGTCTCGCCCCTGGAGCACTGCCGAGGAAGCGTGCGCATCTCCCTTGCAGAGAGACGTGGCGGATGGCAGGCGCTATCACACACAGCCACGGGGTTGGTTTGTCTTGCCTAACATGCAGGACAAGGGAGGATTCTTTTATGGGAGCTGGTATTGCGAATGGCAGTCCTGGGAGAAAAGCCTCAACAAAACAGATTTTTTAAAAGAGGAAAAAAGAAAAACAGGGGATCATTGATTTAGAATGAGAAAGCACGTGGAGTCACGAAACTCAAGTCCAGCCACCTCATTGAGTAATGAGCACCCTGAAATCCAGAAGGAACCTGCATGGAGTCACCCAGGTGTCAAAGGCTAATTTGAACTCAGCTCTTTGGGACGGTATACTTGTCTCCTATCCATTGTAGCACACTGTCTCTCCAGCAGAGACAGTAGGAAGGGAAATCGACTATTTTCTTCCTTTTTCCAAATTTCCAGGTTGAGATCAAGACTTTATTATAGAATAAAAGCTGGGATTCTCAAAACAAACAAACAAAAAGTAATCCATTCTGGAATATTTCTGGGAATTTCCCAAAGTTCAGAATGTGCCTTTTCCCCCTTCTTGAAAATTGGGACATTTTTACCCAACTCTGGTCTCTGGCAATTATTCTATTCTCCACAATTTCACAAAGATTATTTAATAATAGTAGTTTCGTGGTTAATCTAAAAGTCCCATCAGTACCCTGATCCTTGAGACTTGCATATATTACAGATCTCTCTAGGAAACCTTTATCCTCTCTAAGATGCTAGAGTGACAAGAAGCATTCCCTGAACAGAAAGATCAGCCTCAATTTGTATCACTTTTATTTGAGAATTGCTCTAGTAGTATAAACATTGCTCATGTCCTATATATTCTACTGGCATAATTCCCTTGGTGCCTCCCTTTCTTGATACTTTGTGGCTGACTTGAACATATTGTTTGATGAAACAGTTTATTTGTTCACAAGAATGCTGGCTTCTGACAGTTCTAGCCTTCCCTAGAAGGCTTTGTTTCTTTTTTCTCTTCGTTTTTAAAAAATTATTTACATTTTTTTCCCAATAACTGTTAGTTTTTTTTTTCAGTTCTGAATTCTCTCCCTCCAGTCTACTCTTCCCTCATCACTAAGGTCAAAAACAAAAAAAGACAAAGCAAAACAAAAGCTTACAAATATGTATAGTCATGCACAACAAATTTCCGCATTAGCTATATCCAAAAATAGAAAGAAAGAGAAAGAGAAGAAAATATGCTTCAGCCTGCAATCTGAGCCCGTCAGCTTGCTCTCTGGAGGGGGAGAGCATGTTTCACCAGGAGTCTTTTGGACTTGTGCTTGGTTAGCCTTTGTGTTGATCAGAATTCCCAAGTTTTTCAGAGTTGGTTACGTTTACAATATTGCTGAAATTGTTCTCCTGGTTCTGCTTAATTCATCCTTTTTTTAAAAACACTTTACTTTCTGTCTAGAATTGATGAATATCGGTTCCAAGGCAGAAGAGCAGTTAGGGCTAGGCAATTGTCTGGAGTCACACAGGTAGGAAGCATCTTGAGGCCAGATTTGAACCCAGGACCTCCTGTCTCTAGGCCTGGCTCACTATCCACTGAGCCACCTAGCTCAGTGCTCAATTCGTTCTTCACCAGTCTATAGAAGTTTCCAAAATTGTTCCCTTTTATAATATTGACGCTAGAGTATAAATCATTCTTCTGGTTCTGCTCCATTTCGTCTTACGTCAGTTCTTCCAAATCTTCCCATGTTTCTTTGAAATCATCTATTTCCTCATTTCTTACAATATGATATTATCCTATCATATTCATGTGTTTCAACTTACTCAGTTATTTCTCATCTTATGGGAATCCCTTTTAATTTTCAGGGGTTTGTGGGCACAAAAAAAAGAAATGCTAAAAGCATTTTTGTCCACGTGAGACCTTTTCCTCTTTCTTTGATCTCCTGAGTATAGAACTAGCAGTGGTCTAGCAGGGCCAAAAGGTATCTACTATTTAGTAACTTCTTTGTGTAGAATTCCAAATTCCTTTCCAGAATGGTTTGTACCCATCCACATGTCTGCCCACAGCTCATTGCTGTGCCTGTTTTCCCACAACCCCTGCAATGTTTATAATTTGATTTTGGGGGGGATTACTTTTGCCAATATGAAGGAATCTTAGAGCTGCTGTTCAGAATTCCCCTTAGGGAGGGAGAGTACAAGCCACAATATCTCTTCTCTGATGCTGGTCGGTAACTTCCTTTCTTCCCCCTCCCCTCCATCAGTGAGAGAGACCATGGGGGTCTCAGAACCCTGGCCAAACACCAGAGCACTTGCCCCACTCTGCTAGGGTCGGCAAGGTTCCCTTCATATAGGAAAAGACCTGCTTATGTATGTATTTACAAACAGCTCTTATTATGTGCTTGAATAAAAAAATGTCCTCCTGATTCCAGGGTTGGCTGGAAGTTGCAGATCAAGTAACTGCAAAAATCCCCGGGAATTTTCTGTTTATTTTGGACCCAGATCCGGTAACTGTGCTAGAGATAAGTAGATTTTTCTTTCTTAGGAAAAACCCAACCCAAAACAGAACAAACAAAAAATAAAATAAAAGCCTGTGAAGATTAAATTTAACTTTCCCCTGATTGTGAAGATTAAATTGTAACCCCTGCCTGTTTTTAGAACATCCTACTTAAAGTCGAGTGGGAAGATCTTCCCATTTTTTAGATCTAATCACCAAAAGTGTAAACATCCCACTTAATCATTAAGTGGGAAGTCTGTGACCCACGTGTGCAATAGTGGGTGATAAATCAGAATTAAACTAACTGCCCCTGGGCCATCCTAAAGCAAAATTTCAACTGTGATTGGTAGACATAAAATTAGGGGAAGACACAGGAAGTGATGCAAAAGAAGCGTCTTTAAAAGGAACTGTAACTTCCTGTGAGGGACAGTTCTTCATTCTTTGGAAGTAGAGACTAGAGACAATTATTCATTCACCCAAGATCCTGTTCCTGGTGAGACTGTTCTAAAATCTCTTCCTTTGAACTGACACGTGGTGAGTGAAAATCTGACTCTTAAGTGCTGGATTTTTCTGAGAAAACTAGCCTCAGGAGTAACTTACTTCTTGAGAGAGATTTCCTGAGGTCCTTGGCTTTAAGGACTAACTCTTCCTGCCCAGGTTGAATCAGGGGCCAGAGTAAATTACTTAGTGCGCAGGCTAGATATCTTACCCTATCCTCTCTCTGATTTTCTTACATTTTTTTTTTACATTTTCTTTCTACATTTTATAAATAAATCTCTTTGGAATAAATTAAATTCCTGGTGACCACACTTTTAAATAATACAGTCCAACCATTTAAAAAATAACCTCCTTTCCCCCTTACAAGCCTCTCCTAATACTTAGGTCTTGCCATCCTAATCAGCAGAGTGGAGAATTGGCTGAATCAGTCCTGTTTCTCCTGTATAGAGCTTGTTCTCTCTATATTTATTTACATGTTGCCTCTCCAATTTGACTGTACGCTCCTTGAAGGCAAGGACTGTCTTTTGCCTCTTTTTTTTTTTTTAATCCTTACCTTCTGTCTTGGAGTCAATACTGTGTATTGGTTTCAAGGCAGAAAAGTGGTAAGGGCTAGGTAATGGGGGCAAAGTGACTTGCCCAGGGTCACACAGCTGGGAAGTGTCTGAGTTTTGCCTCTTTTTGTAGCCCAGAGAAGGCACTTAATACATGTTTAATGAATTTTAGACTAAGGAGCGTAGATATAGAGCTGGAAAGAACCTTAGAGGTCATCTAGCCTAATGGACCTGCCACCTCTAGCCCCTACTATAAATTGAGGTAACTTGGGTCCATAAACATGAAGCCACTAGCCCATGGTCTCACAGCTATTGATTGATCTGGGATTTGAACCTGTATCTCATGATACTTTTCCCAGTGCCAACTCTCTGTGCCACAATGGAAGGACCCGGGGACTTTATGAGAGTCCTGAGTGCTGGCAGAGGAACCCTTGAAAAGAAAAAAGTCGGGAGTAGCTTTCATCTACTTCATAATTTTGACCAAGGCTAGATGGTCCATCTGGAGGACCACGAGAGCATTGATGCATGCACCTTGAAGCTATGGATCACCAACAGTGCCTTACCCTTCCCAAGGGACCTCCCTGGTCCTAGAAGTGAATCTGCCTCATCACAATGTTTGTAGACATGGCCTTTAACTTTGCCAATCTGCCTCTTTTTGGCTTGGGCATTTGGGGCAGATGGGTATGTTCTTTTCACCAAATAAAGTCCCAGCTCCTTTCCTCCTTTAATCTGATTTTTGACTTCTTTAGATTTCCCAGTGCTTAGCACGGTGTTTGGAACATAATAAGCTCTTTAAAAAACAAAAAATTTTAAACCCATACCTTCCATCTTAGAATCAACAGTACGAATCAATTATAAGAAATAGGAATGGAGAAAACTAGGCAATGGGGGTCAGTGACTTGCCCAGGGTCACACAACTAGGAAATGTCTGAGGTCAGATTTGCAGCCAGGACCTCCTATCTCAAGATCTGGCTCTCAATCCACTGAGCCACCCAGCTGTCCTTACATAATAGGTTCTTAATATTTATTAACTGACTGGCAGATGTCTTATCTGAGTTTCCTTCAGACTCTGAGGTTCGATGATGTCCACACTAATTCCACAAGACTTCTTTTCCTGACCAAAGCACTTTTATTACAGCTGCAGTTGAAGCCAATTTAAATGTCAAAGTATTCTGTGGTAGAAAAACATTGGAGCTCACCACACCTGCCAGCTGACATTGGATTGCTCATGCCCCTTATTTTATAGAATAGAGATGTTGTTATACAGGTTTACGTAATTTTTTAAATTCATTGAATCATAGATTTAGAGGAGCATGTTAAAGGAATTCGATTCTAAAATGATTTGGAAATTGAAAACCCTTTTTGCAAGGTAAACAAATACTTCTTGATAAAATGTGTTTGTGTGTGTGCATGCATGTATGTATATTTTTGTGTCTGTAAGTACATGTATACATGTGTGTGTGTTAAATCCAGATTTTCCTATTTTGGGGTTGCTGTATGGGTTATATAGTTGTATATTCAAGGTGTGTCTCTTGCTTCCACCATTGACATCTCTCAAATATGCTCCCTCCTCTCCTTTGACATGGCCATTGCTGGTGCCAGCCTTACTCCTGGACTATTTCAGTAGCCTGCTGGTCGACCTGACTGCTTCAGGTCTCTCTCCACTCAAATCCATCCTTCATGCAATCATCAAAAAGATTTTCCTAAAGCTTGGGCTGACCATGTTAAACTTCAGTGCCTGCCTACTGGACCATATTTAACTTTAGTGACTTCCTATTGCTTTCAGAATCAAATACAAAACTCTGTCATATTCCATGTCCTTCATAACTTCTTCCCAATACCCATACCCCTAGCCCAGAGCCTTTCAACCTTCTTATCCCTTACTCTCTGCCATATATTCCTGGATTCAGTGACACTGACCTCCTGACTGTTCCATGAACATGTCTGCTGTGGGTATTTTCTCTGATTGTCCCCCATTCCTGGAATGCTCTCTTCCTACTGACTTCTTTGACTTCCTTTAAATCTCAACTCAAACCCCATCCTCTACAAGAAACTATTCCCAATGCCTCTTAATTCTAGTACTTTCTCTCATTTAATTATTTTCTGTATTTCCAGGATGTAGTGTGTTTGTACAAATTTGTTTGCTTGCTGTCTCCTCTGTTAGATTGTGAGCTCCTTGGGGGCAGGGACTATATTTTGCCTCTTTTTGTATTCTGAATGCTTAACACAATTGTATCATAATGCTTAATAAATATTTATGTATGACTGTTTGAAATAGTGAAATGGACATTGTATAATGGTTATGTTGGGATTTTGACTAAATAAGAGAGTTATAAAAAAGTGATTGCTGATCATTATTTCTTAAGTCAGGAAAACTCTTAGTGGCTTTTAGCAATTTTGTTTAATTGAAATATTAGTAAAAAGAGGGAAATGTGGAAGGGAAAGAAGTAAGAAGACTGCCTAGCCTTCCCTAAATGCTGATCTGGTGAAATGAAGCTCGCTCCCTGACAGAGTTCCAATCTCCACGTGGGAATCCTAGTCACTCACCAGCAAGTCAGGCAGGATGCAGGCAAGGTCCCAATGCAGAAAACCCTCGTGAGCTAAGCTCACCGAGGTGGCAGTGAACCCAACAGAAAGTCTCCAACTTTAAGAAGCTCCAAAGTTGAAAGTCAGTCCCAAAGCTGAAAACTCCAGTTGAAAGACCCAAAGCTCCAAGTAGAAGTTGAAGTCCAAAAGCCCTGAGGAACCATCCTCCAAAGAAGTTCAAAGGAGAAGGTCCAAGGAATAGAGACTCCAAAGAACTCCAAAGGAGCAATTTCAAGGAGAAGTCCCTTGGACAGGAAGTTCAAGACTTTTTATAGTCCTTTTCCCATGTCACTTCCTGTCCCTTCTCCACCTTATGGGAACCAATCACAGTCTTTCAATTTGCCTAGCATTGCCCAGGGTGGGCTCAGTGGCCTCTGGAGTTGTCACCCACTCTAGCAAGTGACTTGTGAGCTTTCATACTTAGTGACTGGTAAGGTACTAAGTAGAGGTACTTGAGTTTTTGATTGATTAACTTAAAAGTTGCTGACTGATAGACAAAGAGCTTCACAATTGTAAGAGGATTTAAAACTGTATTTTTACACTCATGCTCATGACTTAGTATGGATGGGGACGAGTGACAAAAGGTCACAGAATCTGGAGATAATATACTTTTCTTTGTATTGTTGCTAATCTGGAAATATGGTAGGTGGATACTGGCAAATTCTAGGGAATTACAGAGCTGGATGGGAACCTCAGAGGATATCTTAATGTTGTTCACAGCATCCCTCAATTCCCTTAAAAATATCTCCAGTGAATTGAGCATCCAGCCTCTACTGGAACATCTCCCAGACCTTCCAAGTACCTTATGAGGTAGACACCATTTCATTTTTAGACAGTCTTTGACTGTTAGGAGATTTTTCTGTAGGTTAAGCTAAAATCTACCTCCCTGGTTTGTTCTTGAGTGTTTGCATTATTTTAAAATTTCTTTGACTATGATAGAGCTAAAGATAGTAATGAAGTCATATTGGACTCATCCATAAGAAACACAATATTTAGCAAAGTCACTCTATGAGGCAAGGCCTGTGTTATAGATTGGCTCAATTCCCCAGTCAAATCTATTCCTTGATCCTGAGTCTGCACAGTGTTTGGGAGAGCAGAGATTTGGTAGTTCTTCAATTAATTGACTAAATGTGTAGAATCAACTAAATAGCCCTCAAAGAAGACTGGCTTGCTTGTTTTTCTTTTTTAATAGTATGGATGGGTCTCATTCTACCATCTGAACTCTCTCCACCAGTTACCCTGAAATTGGAAGGTGAGCTATAGTCTGTCACCATAGAATAGAGATTTTCATTTTGGGATTGACCAAGGGTTGATATGGGGATTGGACCTCATTAGAATTATGCCAACCAACTAGACCCAGGTATTAGATGGGACCCAAATAGGGGCGTGAGTATGGTGGTGTGGTGTGGCTCTCTATATTGACTAGGTTAACTGTACATTTGCCATATATCTGCTTTCCTTCTTTCTGCTTAGACACCACCTTATGATCAGAGTCTGAAGAGAATAGGATTGACAAGTCCTGTGCAGAATAGATGCTGTGATATCCCTTGGACTGTATCAATGGCATTCTTCACTTTTGTTTGAATAGACAAAAGGTCTTTGGTCGTGAGGCCTGATCTCTAGGCTGCCCCCTTCCTCCTCTATTTCCTTAAAAGCTCTCTAACCCACATTTTTTTCTAGGGAGCTCTCTTTTATGGTTGTTGTTCTTGTTTTTACTTTTTTTACTTAAAAAAATAAACAAACCACTTACTTTCTGTCTTAGAAACATTGGTTCCAAGAAGGCAGCTGAAGAGACTCAGAAATGGGGCCAAGAGAGGCATTAAGGATTCTTATCCTGGACCTTTCCTCACAGTAGAGATTCTGAGAGACACTCAACCCAGTGGGAGAAGGGGGCTATCAGGAAAAAGGTGTTCTAGGGCGAGAAGGCTACATGCATTGAGGGAGCTTATCTTCTTGCTAAAGTTTTCCTTAGAGATCTAGAAATATTCAAGGTTCACACCCTCTCATTCATTAAACTTCCCATCCTTAAACATTGATGGTCAAATCAAGATGGCACCCCCCATCCCACTCCCTCCCCCAGCTGCTGAGGACTGACTGTGGGCATGGCAGGTAGGCATCTCTGGTACTGACTCTGTGAGTACGTGAGTGAGTGTGTGATGGTAAGCACAAGGTGAAGAAGGATTTGAAAGAGGAACCCAAGTGGCATTGATAAGAGCTTCTAAGTCTTTCAAATTTTGTTGTAATATAAATTCTTTTGGTTCTGTTCACTTCACTCTGCATCAATTCATAGAAGCATTCTCAGTTTCCTCTGAAACTGCCCCTCTCTTTATTTCTTATTGGCACAATGATAATCTTTTACATTCCCATGTCACAATTTGTTTAGCTACTTCCCTAGAGGTGGGCATAACTTTATTTTCTAAGCCTTTTGCTAGCAGAAAAGAGCAGTTGTGATTATTTTTTTATATGGTCCCTTTTCCTCTTTCTTTGAACTCTTTTGAAATATAGGCTCCCAAAATAGAGGCATTGATGGATCAAAAGGAATGCACAGTTGAGTTAGTTTGGGGATGTAGTTCCAGATTCTTGTCTCTATTATTCCTGTTTTCCACAGGGGAGATTTTTAATGCTTCTTGGGCTGCAGTAAGGCTTGGGACTTCATAATATCTTACTGCTTCATTGTGCTCAGTAGTGTCAGCTTCCCATCACAAATAGACAGAATCTTTGTTTTCTTAAACCCTAGTTGATGATGTGTCCCTTTGGTGGTACCTTAAATAAACAAGATGAAATCTGAGTCATCTTTGACCCTTTCTCTTCCATTACCCATTATTTCTAATCAGTCATTGATTCTCCTGTCAAAACATACCTTCTCCATTACCATTTAAAGGATCTCCGTATACCAAGATCCCATATTTAGAGTTGGAAGGGCCCTTAAAGTCCATTTAGTCCAGTGTATGCCTTTACAGATGAGAATCCTGAGGCCCAGAGAGGGGAGGTGACTTGTAGGTAATGGAAAGACTTAAACTCCGCTCCTCCAATTGTAGGTCCATTGGCCCTCCCATCATGGCAGTAATGGTGCCAGACCTGTATCATGGTGGCAACCTCCAACTGTTCTTTGTGCATCTATTTTCCTACCATCCCTTTCAGCCTTGTGGATAGCACCAAATAAGTCTCCCCACAACACTGATTTCATTGTACATTCATAGAATGATAGAATTGGAAGCAGTTTATTGGATGAGAGAATTTTGTCCAATCCCCACATTGTACAGATTAGGAAACTGAGTTCTGAGCTGATCTTCAGTGAGCTTCTTTTTACTGTGGTGTGTCTCCACCTTTAACCTCTCTTATGACCTGCCCCTCCTCCCATTACACACACTAGGATGAACTTTGGTGTACCATTTTTGAAAGATTACAACCCTTCGGTCCATAGAAGATTAGAGGCTTACTTTCAAGTCCTCGGTAGTGTCCCATTTCCCCCCTGACATTTCGATTCCCTTTTCCCTATTCTCTTTGGATGTGAAAATTCGATAAATCCTACCTTCTCCATGAATCCCATACTGAATTCCCCCCTTTTTTGAACTCTTCTTGTATATAATCAATACTTTTGGCATTTAATTAGATCTCACCTCCCATTGTTACTTAAACAATGCTATGTGTATTTGTTCTAATACAACCATTTAAAGCTTTTTGTTTTGGTAAGATTTATAGTTAGAAGAAGACCGGATGTGCTGGTAGGAGACCTGGATTCAAATCTTGATTTTCTTCAGTTTCTTCATCTATAAATTGGGGGAAATAATTCTTGTACTGTCCACCTCACAGGGTTGTTGTGAGGGAAGTATTTTGTAAACTTCTAGAGCACTGAGGACAAAAATTTATGATCCATCTAATTTCTTTTCCTTACATCTAAGATTTAGAGCAATGCTAGACACTTAGTTAATAGTTTTGTTTCCCTTCTAAACTTGGTTGCATTGGTTTTGTTTGTGCAAAATCTTTTTAATTTAATGCATTCAAAATTATTTATTTTACATCTCTGTGTCTTGTTTGACCATAAATTCTCCTCTTATCTATAAGTCTGACAAGTAAATTATTCCACGCTCCCCTAATTTGTTTATTTTTTCCCCTTTATTTCTAAACTGTATATCTTTTTTTACTTTATTTTGGTATATAGTGTAAGATATTAGTCTATGCTTAGCTTCTGCCGTACTATTTTCCAATTTTCTCAGCAGTTTTTTTTTTGTCAAATAGTGAGTTCTTCTCCCCAAAACCTGAATATTTAGATTTATCAAACACTATGTTACTGTGGTCATTAAAAAAAATACTCTTACCTTCTGCCTTAGAATCAATACTGTGTTTTGGTTCTAAGGCAGAAGAGCAGTCAGGACTAGGCAATGGGGGTTAAATGACTTGTCCGGGGTCACATAGCTAGGAAGTGTCTGAGACCACATTTTTTTAAAAATATATTTTATTTGATCATTTCCAAGCATTATTCATTAAAGACATAGATCACCCCCCATAGCCGACCTGAGACCACATTTGAACCCAGGACCTCTCATCTCTAGACCTGATTCTCAATCCACTGAGCCACCTTACTTACTGTGGTCATTATTGAGTATCTAATCTATCCCTCAATAAATATTTTGAAAGAATGAAGGGACAAGTATAGGTAATAGACCCTTGATTTGATTGCTGTTGAGAATGATTGGCTGAAAAAATTCTACCAATCATAGATGGGTATTTTCTCTGCAACTTAGACTGAAGAGAATTGATAGGTTAAGTAACTTGTCTGAGGATTCATAGCTGATATATATCAAAGACAGAACTTGAATCCAGCTCTCAGTTCTGAAATCAACTCTTAACCTGCTGTGCCACCTGAGGTACTGAATAGGAGATGGAATGTCTTCACTTGTAGCCAATGCTTAGGGGCAGAGGTTCCGTTTAGTAGTAATATTTTTCAGTAATTCTATTTTAATTTAGTAATAGTATTCACATGAAAGTGAAGGCTCGCATTACTGACCTCCTGGAAACCAGAAAGTTCTCACTTACCTAATTTCTTATTCTTTCAGCTGCCGCAAAAAGCCACAAGTCAGATGAAAGTTCTGAGCCCCCAAGAGGAAATTTCATCACCTCTTCTTTCAATCATAAAAATAAAAATATTTCAACGGTGGTCCTCAAAGGTCTTGAGAAGTTTCAGACTTTCAGCAACCAAGCCACAATGGATGCCTCAGGAAGCACCACTCTGGCACTGAAAATGTCAACATCCAGAGAGAGTACTACCTCCTACAGTAAGACGAAAGCTACTTTATCTCCTGGATATTCCTCAGAGTCATCCTCTGCCTCATCCTTTCAGAAAAACTCCTCAGGTGGGTTCATGGTGCTCATGCTTGACTTATGTGGAAAATGGTAGTTGGGGGGCAGCTGGGTAGCTCAGTGGATTAAGAGCCAGACCTAGAGATGGGAGGTCCTGAGTTCAAATCTAGCCTCAGACACTTCCTAGCTGTGTGACCCTGGGCAAGCCCCTTAACCCCCATTGCCTAACCCTTACTATTCTTCTGCCTTGGAACTAATACACAGTATTGATTATAAGATGGAAGGTAAGGGTTTAAAAAATAATAATAAAATGAAAATGGTACTTGGAGTGGGAAGATTTGGGGAAGTGAAGGTTTAGGGCCACAAAACCATGAAACGGACCCAAACTTAGCTGGATTTCTGATTTTATATTGCTTCTCCCTCTACCATTGCTGATTCCTTCATTCCTTCCTATCTTTTGCCATCCTTATTCATAATCAAGATTGACATATGACAAGAGGAAGGAAACTTTCCCCTTTGTCTTCTAACGTTTTGAGTGGATTACCTCTGGAGAACCTAGAGAAGGGCATGAGCAAGAGGGACAGGCATGGATGGGTTGGGATCTCCACTGTTAGAGGAAACATCCACGGTCGTGTGACCATGGGCTCATTTAGCTATTTGAGTCCTTCCTTACCAAAAGGAGACCCCCAATGTGTTAAGAACCATTCTTTTGTTCTTTCAATAACTTGAATATTCCAGCACTGCATGTAGGAAGTCCATTCTTGACATGCTTTCTTTTGGGGTCAAACTTGTCCTTAGTGATGTCCTTTGTGTCACTTCTCATGTGACAGTGCCATAAATGACACTTTTCAGACATTACATTTCTCTCCCTGTCCGTTGGGTCACTTGCAACTTTGATTGTTGTTGTTGTTGTTTTTTGTTGAGATTATGGTGTTTTATGGCTCATAGCCTTGTGACTACAGCAACAGCAGCAACAACAATAATAGAAATAAAACAGCAATGTCCCATTTGTATAAGGCTTGAAAAGTGCTTTTTATCTTTTATCTCATTTGATTCTTAAAATGACTTTGTGAGGGTGGCGCTACTATTGCCTTCATTTTGCAGAGAAGAGACTGTGTTTGAGTGCTTAAGTGGCTTGCCCAGGGTCCCATCCCTTTTAAATGACAGAAGCAAGATTTGTTGTTGCTGTTAAAGACACTGTGTTTGTGGTAGTAAGTAGCCTGAGATCATTGAAAGCCCTGCACCATTTCCAAAATGGGATCCCAACTGATTGTCTTCTTCTAATCAACTCTGGCCCCAACTCACTGTCTATTTTAAAGATCTGAGATCCATATGTTGGATGCACCCAATGGGCTGCATGTCCAATTTCATGTCATGATTCTAATAATGTACATTTTTCATCTGCTTTGTTTTTTAGATGTGAATAATTAAATTAAATAATTTAGATGTGAATAATAATGTGAATGTGAAAATAAAAAAGCCGATCTCTTTTGATATGGGCTTACATGATGGTTGAATCTCTGACTCTGGCTTCCCTTTATCCATGTGCTCCTTTCCTGAACCAGCTGTTCCAAAGTGATGAGGGCAAAGAAGCCCTTATATGCGGAGGGCATAGATCTTGGGGAAGCTCTAAACCACAGACAATATATAGCCTTAGCCACGTCAAGACATTTTGCCACATGTTCTCTCGGTCTCAGAGGAACCAGAAGGGAGAGTGTAGACAACCTGGGAAAGCTTTCAAGAATGTTTATTTGATTTTGGGTGATTGTGTTTTGTGATTTTTTTCCCCTTCCCTGTAAAGACATCTTAAATTTTTAGCTGCTGTGAACATTGCTACAAAGATTTGTGACCTGTGCTTCTTGTTGGTTTGTGTGTGTGTGTGTTTTTTCTAGCAAAGAATTTTGTCAAGGAAGCACTGAATGAGTGGTAGGATTTGGACAGGCACAGAGAATTGGGGAAGGCATCCAATAACAGTAGAGGTGGGAGAGGGGACACATAAATGAAGTTACAGTGGTGGGAATGAGGAGTATGACATGTTTGTAGGAAAGTGATGATGAGGGCACATTTTATTTTATTTTTTTAATTTGGAAAATTTCATTTAATTAATTAATTTAGAATATTTTTCCATGGTTACAAGATTCATGTTCTTTCCTTCCCCTCCTCCCAGCTCCCTCCCATATCCAACACTCAATTCCACTGGGGGGTTTTACATGTGTCATTGATCAAGACCTATTTCCATATTATTGATAATAATTGCATTAGGGTGATCTCTTAGAGTCTATATCCGCAGTCATATCCCCATCGAACCATGTGATCAAGCAGTTGTTTTTCTTCTGTGTTTTTGCTCCCACAGTTCTTCCTCTGGATGTGGTTAGTATTTTTTCTCATAAGTCTCTCTGGATTGTCCATTACATTCGATTGTACCACAGTGTATCAGTCTCTGTGTACAATGTTTTCCTGGTTCTGCGCCTCTCGCTCTGCATCACTTCCTGGAGGTCGTTCCAGTCTCCATGGAATTCCTCCACTTTATTATTCCTTTGAGCACAATAGTATTCCTTCACCAACATATACCACAATTTGTTCAGTCATTCCCCAATTGGAGAGTATCCTAAGGGGCACATTTTAGAAAGAGCATTTGCAAATCAGAGAGTGTCCAGAAGAAGGCAGCCAGAATGGTGAGGGTTTTTGATTTTATGACCAGTGAAGATCAGTTGAAGGAATGGAGATGTTTATCTGAAAGAATGGGCAGCTAGTGGTATAGTGGATAGAATACTGGACATGTCTGGATTCAAATACAGCTTCAGGCACTTATTTGGTATATGGTCACTAGCTGGTCAAGTCTCTTATCTTTTAACTTAACACTTGCCTCGGTTTCCTCATATGTAAAATGAGTTGGAGAAGGAAATGGTAAAGAACTCCAATCTCTTTGCCAGCAAGACTTCAAATGGGGTCATGAAGAGTTGGACACGATTGAACAACAAATTCTAGAGGAAAGAAGATTTGGGGTAAAGGGTGGGGGTGGGAGGGGGGCACGATACCTGCATTGGAAATTCTAGCACCTGTCTCTCTGTCTGCCTACATTTTGTTCTCTCTTTCTACATATATGAATTTATATGTGTGTTATATAGATTTAAATATCACATACACATATCTAGATTCAGAGAGAGAAAGAGAGAGACCCCTCTGCTCAGCCTCTAGGTTCTGGTGACATTCACTTAACCTGCACCCAGCCCTTTCAGTCCTAGGGAAGCCTGACCTCTAATTAGGAGGATTAGATTCCCTTTTCTAAGAGGTGCATTAAACAAATCCTCCCCTTTTGTGTCTCAGGGATAACAGTCATTACGTGCACAGGTAAGCTTCAGAAGTCCAAGTGGCTCCCCAAAGGGCAAATGAAGTAATCCGTATGTATTATGAAAGGAAGTAATGATGCAATAAAGTAACGCGTGTGAAGTATAGCCTGTGTACAATATGGAACAGGCACCTGGGTATGATCCAGGTGGTTTATTCCTACACAGAAAGAAGCACTAACCATGGAAGAACCACAGCGCCCATTAACAGCCTGCACATCATTCAACATCATTCATTGTTAACTTTTCACTATGCTTGCAGTTAGTCATCAGGACACGAGGCACTCTTAGTAGCCTGGTGGGTTCCCCGCATCTTGTGTCAGGAGCAGAGGCGGGATCTTCAGGATGCTGGCTTAGAGAATCGTTCTCTTTCTCCACTTCTCACTGCGGTCACATGCTGGCACCTGCAGCTCAGAGGGTCCAGGCAGAAACTTTCTCCTCATTTTAAAAGACCCCCTGAGTCATCCATTTTTCTGGATCAAAAACCAAGTTAGGGGCTCTTTGGTATTTCAAATTTTGAGGCCTGCAGCTTTGAATCATACATGGCTGGAAGCCAGTTAATGGGGGGAAAAAAGAGAAAATTGAATTAACTAAAAATACATAGAAGAAAACAAAATAAAGTTCAGAAGGGACAAAAGGGCAATTTTGTTACTACTTAGTCAATTTACATTTTAAAAAATGAATATGCAGGGGGCAGCTAGATGGCTCAGTGTATTGAGAGCCAGGCCTAGAGACATAGATGGGAGGTCCTAGGTTCAAATCTGACCTCAGACACTTCCCAGCTGTGTGACCCTGGGCAAGTCACTTGACCCCCATTGCCTAGCCCTTACCACTCTTCTGCCTTGGAACTGATACACAGTTGTTGACTCCAATTGACTTAACTCCTATTGCCTAGCCTTTACCACTCTTCTGCCTTGGAGCCAATACACAGTATTGATTCCAAGATGGAAGGTAAGGGTTTAAAAAAAATGATGATTATAGAGGGAAATGAGGTAGGTCAGTGGATAGAGCATCAAGCATGGAATCAGGAGATCCTGGGTTCAAATCTGACCTCAGACATTTCCCAATCTGTGTGATCCTGGACAAGTCACTTGACCCCCATGGCCTAGCCCTTACCACTCTTCTGCCTTGGAACTGATACACAGTATTGACTCCAAGAGGGAAGGTAAGGGTTTAAAAAAATGAATAGGCAACAGAAATTCATTTCATCTGAAATCCTCTTTTTTTTGGTTCTTTATGATATATGCTTGTGTTTGATGTGATTAAGTTCATAATAAAAAAACCCTCCAAAAAATCTAATGACAACATTTATGAAATTGTGATAAACTGTTGAAATTATAATTTTTCCTTATCTGATTCCAGCCCCGGAAAGCTTTCATCAGGTTTCTAACAGTTCAGAGTCAGAAGGGAGGACTGCCACCTTTGCAACCATTGCAGACTTCCTGACAAGGAGAAAAGAGAGGACATTCAGGTCTCTCACTAGCGCCACTCCCTCCATGGAAGCCACCAAAGGAATCGCCTCATCCACAGAAACATCTACTCCTTCCACTTTGATGCACTCTTCAACTTCTCTACTGGAGACAGGAGGACCAACTATGCTCTCCCAGGGGAGAGATCACACAAGACTGCCATGGCCACATTTCTCCAGGGCACCCACTTCTCCATCTCCTTCCAAAAAGACTTCCCGTAGGTGTTTACAGAATACTCTCCCTGTTTCTTTACACCTAATCCCCAGGTACCATTTAAGATATGATGAACCTCATCTTCTCCGTGCAACCTTCTTGGATTACTCAAAGCCTCAATAAGATTAATCTATATTATTAATATTTTCTCCATTCACTTTAAAAAAAAACTACTCTTACCTTCTGTCTTTTATTCTCATTCTAATACAGAAGAGCAGTAAGGGCTGGGCAATGAGGGTCAAGTGACTTGCCCAGGGTCACACAGCTGGGAAGTGTCTGAAGCCAGATTTGAACCCAGGATCTGGCTCTTGATTCACCGAGCCATGTAGCTGCCTCCCAGTATTGTTTTGATGCCTATTTATTCTGATGCTTTCCCCTCATTTCTCTTAAACTAGATTACAGATTTTTCAAATTGGATTTCATTTTTTTAGGTTTTAGGAAACACTTAAGTCAGAGTGTCTTGAGCTGTGTTGGGGCTTTATTAACCGCTGCTCTAACGTGGACCCTGGCTCTGCTGCCTCAGTGAAAGATCATTTTCTGATTCCTTCCAGTCCCCAGCGAGCCTTTATTAAGTGCCAAATGCTGTTTGAGGAGAACGTCTTTCTACATTATTAACAAGCATCTCCTGGGCTAGATGGAGTCGCAGGTCGTTCCTGTGCTCTGCTTGCGTGATTCCGTCCTTTAAAAAGCCAGCCTGATCAGGATTAAACTCTGCAAGGGAAGCCTTTGTTTATTAAGCTGTTCCTGGATTCTGCTTTGCTTCACAACCCCCCGGATCATAATTGCTCTTTGACTGTATCCCAATCATTGGACAGGTTTTAAAATAATTTTTACCGTATATTCAGCCAAAGCTCGTAACTTCACTGAATGCTGCTCTAGATTTCACCTGCACCTTTTGAGACTTAAAGAAACAAAATAGGGACAACGAGGTGGCTCAGTGGTTAGAGAGACAGGCCTGGAAATGGAAGGTCTTGGGTTCAAATGTGACCTCAGATACTTCCTAGCTATGTGTGCAAGTCACTTATCCCCAGCCCTTACCATTCTTTTGTCTTGATTAGAAGACAAAAAGTCAGTTTTTGTTTTTTTGTTAAACCCTCACCTTCCATCTTGGAATCAATACTGTGTATTGGTTCCAAGGCAGAAGAGTGGTAAGGGCTAGGCAATGGGGGTCAAGTGACTTGCCCAGGGTCACACAGCTGGGAAGTGTCTGAGGCCAGAATTTGAACCCAGGACCTCCCATCTTTAGTTCTGACTCTCAATACACTGAGCCACCCAGCTGCCCCCCAAAAGTAAGGGTTTTAAAAAGAAACAAAACATAAAAAAACTCAGCACAGTGCCATTGGAATAGCCCTCAATTTGGTGGCAGAGGAACTAAATTTGAATCCTGGCTCTTAATAACTAGCATTTCTATATCAATTTAAGATCTAAAAAGGGTTTTTTACAAATATCATCTAATTTTATTCTCATACCAACTCTGGAAAGTAGGTTCTCTTATTAAACTGAGACAGACAGTGGGCAAGTGACTTGATCAGGGTCACACAGCAAGTGTCTGAGACTGGATTTGAACTTGGGTCTTCTTGATTCTAGTTCCAGCCCCCTAGCGGCATATAATACTTACTACTGTATTTGACAAGTCACTTTACCTCCCTGGGTCTCAGTTTTCTCATCGGTGCAATAAAGGGGTTAGATTACATGGCCACTAGCTCTAAA